>NC_142313.1:43476230-43776230 GCF_054855325.1 Carica papaya | reverse complement strand
TTATGAAAATCTTTTTTGTTTCTTGTGCTTTCTGGCTTATGTTACTTATTGATGTTTTGGTTTCAGGATTTGAAGCTGGGGGCAGTAGCGTCCCTTCCAACATTGATCCTTGGACCATCATCGGAGATGACTCATCTGTAATTGTATCAACAGACCTCTCATCACCTTTTGACAGCAACAGGGTTGCTCTCCGGATGGATGTGCTCTGTGACAGTGACTGTCCCCCTCGGGGAGTTGGTGTCTATAATCCAGGTTACTGGGGCATGGTGAGAACTGGTTTATACTTTTTACATACAGGCTTAGCGATTTCATGTTCTGTGAACTCTCTTTCTTTTTCTACAGAATATTCAAGGAGGCAAGAAGTACCAAGTGGTCCTTTATTTGCGTTCATCAAGGGAAACTAGTGTGGCTGTATCATTGGCAAGCTCGAATGGCTCAGAGATTCTAGCTTCTGCTAATATTACGTATAAACCACATTAAACCCTGATCTGACAATTGCGCAATAGTTTTTGTTAGTCTATAGTTGATTTTCTTTTGTGTTCTTGCAGAGTTGCTAGTTCTGATGTTGGAAACTGGACAAGGAAGGAGTTTGTTTTGGAGGCCAAGGGAACAGATCCTCATGCAAGGCTTCAATTGACAACAACAACAAAGGGAGCACTATGGTTTGATCAAGTATCGGCCATGCCCTTGGATACTTACAAGGTATGTTCCATGCAATCATTAAATATATATCCTTTATTTTCATACTGGCATCTTTCCTTTCTTGTACTGCATCAATATTATCAAATTAGTACTTGTCTGATAAAGTATTTTATATGGTGCTTATGTTCTCACAGGGACTCGGTTTCCGTAATGATCTGTTTCAAATGCTTGTGGATATAAAACCTCGATTTTTGAGATTTCCAGGTACATATACATACTTTACATGGAAACATTGAATTTGTTGTTTGATTCTCTTCTGCCTTAAATTTATTGTCTGTACTGTAATATTGTTTATTTTTTGACTTAAATTTTTTGTGTTAGGTGGCTGCTATGTTGAGGGAGAATGGTTAAGAAATGCTTTCCGCTGGAAGGAGACAATTGGTCCTTGGGAGCAGAGACCCGGACACTTTGGTGATGTTTGGAAGTACTGGAGTGATGATGGACTTGGTTACCTTGAGTATCTTCAGGTAGATATTCTCTCATTTTTTGTGGTTGTTGGGTTTATGTAGATAAACTGAAATTTATATTTATTCTTCCTGCAGTTAGCAGAGGAGCTTCATGCAGCACCAGTATGGGTTTTCAACATTGGTACTCAGGACATTCTTATCTTTTTTCTTTTTACTGGTTTCTCAGCGCGCTGCCCGACACACGCACAGTAGACTGTATGGTTGATTTCTTTCCCTTTTTTCTTGTTATTTTTACAGGGATCAGCCATAATGATGAAGTTAATACTACAGCTGTTTTACCTTTTATACAAGTATGTCTGCATTTTTTTTTTCTTTTGGTTTGTCTGTTGCTAACTCACAACCTTATCTAATTCAATTCAAGTAAATTTTATCGTTTGTAGTGACACAATGATTGTTTTACAGGAAGCTCTTGACAGTATTGAGTTTGCTAGAGGTGATTCTAATTCCACATGGGGATCTGTTCGGGCTGAATTGGGACATCCAGAACCCTTTGACTTGAAATATATTGCACTTGGGAATGAGGATTGTGGCAAACCTAATTACAGAGGTTTCTTTGCTCTTTTAATCTTTTGTATATAAATTCTCTTTCTTATTTATTGCCATGTTTGTTCATGAAATGGCCAAAATAGTCGCTTAACTTTACTCCTCAGGCAATCTTGCCTAAAGATTTTGCAAATGTTTTATTACATTCTAGATTACAAAAGATGATTGTTTGGACACTCACATACATGTTTTTTGAGTGATCAGGAAATTATGTCCGCTTCTACAATGCTATAAAAGCTGCCTATCCCGATATCAAAATGATATCAAATTGTGATGCATCAGAAAAGCCATTGGATCACCCAGCAGAGTATTATGATTATCATGTAATTATCCTCACCAAGCTTTTGGGCTTCTGTGCATTATTGTCTTTAATATGTTGACATTTGAAAGTGTTTAATCATTGATTTTCTTTTGATTCCTTTGCCAGAAATATACAAATGCAAGCGACATGTTTTATTTGGCACATAAATTTGACCTTACATCACGAGAGGGTCCAAAGGTATTGTGATTTGCCTCTCTTACAACTGTGGAATGTCTTGGTAGGAAATAACTTGTTAATATTCATGTCATTCTAACTTTTCAGGCCTTTATAAGTGAATATGCTGTTACTGATGGTGCTGGTAATGGTACCCTTCTATCTGCTGTTGCTGAAGCTGGATTCCTCATTGGGGTTGAAAAGAATAGGTTTGCTTTAGTAATTCACACGAATATTTTTTTTGCAAATTTGCTATGATATATATAAGTGATATATATAGCCTACACGTATAGTGTATTATGCGAAAGATGTTAAACTAATAAAAACTCTTTTTCCCTCCACTACAGTGATATTGTTGAGATGGCAAGCTATGCTCCACTTTTTGTGAATGTCAATGACAGAATGTATTTTACTCTTCTTTCTTTTTCTACCTATTTAAAGTTTATGCCTTTAAGAAATTGATTGTTTATATTTAATGTTGATTATTGACTTGATAACTTTTTCGCGATAAAGGTGGACACCAGATGCCATTGTCTTTGACTCCTCCCGCATGTATGGAACCCCCAGCTACTGGATGCAACAATTTTTCAGAGAATCAAGTGGAGCAACTCTTCTTAATTCAACACTTCAGACCAACTCCTCTGATTCACTTATTGCAGATGCAATTACTTGGAAAGATACAAACACTGGCAAGAACAATATTAAGATAAAGGTATATTTTGCTAATTCTATTGCACCTGTACTTGTCGTCCTCGAGTTTAATTATATGGTCTTATGATACCAATTTTATTTTATACTCTGGAATAACCATGTACTAGTGCCACATTCAAATTCGGTGCACATCCATGTCCGATGTAGATTTTGAACAATCATGAACCATAATATACCAAATGTCTGTATCACATACAAAAATATGTGTACATCCATGTCTAATGTTCAATTAATTTCTTACTCAAAGCATTACTCCACGTACATATCTATATATACAAATGAACCTTTCTTTGATGAAACAATTGTTGCAGATTGTAAACTTCGGATGGAAGCCAGTGATTCTCAAAGTTTCTTTGAGTGGAATTGATTCAAACTTTTCATGGACACAGACTGAGTTAACATCTTGTAACGTGACGGATGAGAACTCTCTTGATGAACCAGACAAGGTGATTAAATGTCTTCTTAGTTTCCTCTCAATATCAAACATGTTCCTCCTTTTTGTTGATTGAATCTTTTGTGATGTTTAACCACGACGATAAAATTTTTCTTATCGCAGATCGTACCTCGCGTCACTCAACTGGGTAATGTCGGAGAGGATCTGACGTTTTTACTCTCACCACATTCTATTACTTCGTATGATCTAATGAAGAATTAGCTCTATTATTATATTTTAGGATTAGCTTATGTTTTAGCTTTCTTTTTATTTCAAACAAATTTAGATATTGGATGTTGTTATTCAATTATTATTGAATAATATTTATTTATTTATAGTTTTATTGTGTCTTTATGCATGGAATCCAATATCATATATATATATATATATTTATATATTCTTCTAACTAAATAGATCTTATTAACATGGAATCCAATGTCTAGTATGTTTGTATATAGTTATATTTATGTCTATACGTATTGGGTCTAGACTAACTATTTCTTTATTAAAATTTTAATATTTTTCCTTCTTGTGAAAAGTTATGAATTCTGCTACACCACCATCTACTTTTTCATTGGATTATTGGTTTTTTTTTTTTTTACAAAAAATTATAAATTTGAATTAAATTGAATTGTTAATAATTTTTTATAAAATTTTAATTTAATTTAATTTTTTAAAAAATTTATTATAATTAATTTATATTTATTATTTAATTAATAAAATATATAAGTTTTTTAATATTTTTTAGTTATTATAATTTAATTTTTAATAATCTTTTGTGATAACTTAATTTTTTTAACTTTTTTTAATTTAATTTTTAATAAAAAAATAAAGTAATTTAAAAAATAACTTTAATTAATTAAATTTATAACAATTAAAAGTACATCTATTATTATAATAATTTATTAATTATTAATTTTATTATTTAAGTAATTTCAGGATTATTTTATTTTATTTTTCATTTAAACATTAAAAAATAATGTTTAAACTAAATTATAACAAAAGAAAATAATAAAATTAAATTGAAACTAAATATAAAACTAATTCAATAATTTACTATTTAATTAATAACAGAAATGTACAAGAAAATCTCACATTTCTCCATTACTAAGAACTTCGAAAAAACAAAAACTCCTAAAAATTCAAGAAAAACAGTGATTCATCATCGCAAATCCGCCATGGCCGACACCCTTCCAGCTCCGAAACCTAACTGATCAATTTCAACTCTCTCTCAACTTTGCCAGTCTCGGAGATTTTCTGATCCTACTCTTCTCCTTCCCCACTTTCTTCCCCTCATCGCCGTTAACTTCACCTCTACTCATCTTAACCCTAACCTTTCCCCTCTCTTTCTGATCCGCCACTCGATCAAAATCCTCTCCAAGCTTCCTAACAATCCCCTTCACTCGCTTCTCCACCTCGCCGTCAATTTCATCATCTTCCCCGTTCAAATCCAACAACCTCCGCCTTTTCACAGCAACTGGAGCCGGCGGCTGCGATTCCGACCCGACCCTCTTTTGAACCCGACACGATCTCTTTTTTGCTTTGGGGCTTTTCTTCTTCTCGAGCTTCTCTCTCTGGATGCGGAGCTTGTTGATGTTTCCCTCGATTCGGCCCTGTAGACGGAGGCGATTGACGCTGAGTCCACCCATGGACCAGTGAGCTTCCTTCGCCCAGGAGAGAAGCGGATCGGCAACCGACAACGGAGGATCGATCCGCTCGTCGTTGAACTGTGGGTTGGTGTAGATTCGAGGACGAGGGAGGCTGCTGCCGTAGAATTTGCAGGGCTGGATTCCGGTAGCTTTTTCTGCAGGGACCACCATGGTTGATTGAGGTATTTCTCGCTGGGGGAATTTGTGTGAGAGAGTTGATGAAGTGGGGAAAATGATGGGTTTATATCTGTAATTGAAAATGGCGAGGTGTAGAAGATGTTGGCGGCAAGATTTGGCGGGAGAGTTTTCAGAAATTTGCCGCCAGTGAATTATTCTTTTTTTATTTATTTATTTACTTTTTCTGAGGGTTGGGAGAGGTGGAGATAATCATGCGACTCGCTTTGGTAAATTAAAACCAAATCTGATTTTGTCGAAAAATTCTGTGCACACACACACACGCACATATATATATATACACACACACATGATATTCATGTGTCTGCTTATATATGTATATATATATATATATGGAAAATGGTATTTTATTTTATGGAAAAAATATTAAGTTGAGATTTTGACCATTAAAACTCAATCTGATTTCCTACCTTTTACAAATATTATAATTATATTTTTTAAAATATATATTTTTAAAATGTATTCATAATTAGATTAAGAATAAAAATAATAATAATAATAATAAATATTGAAAAATTACGGCTCTTAACATTCATGAATCACTGTTATATAATATTAAATTAAACCTCTATAACAGAGTAATTAGATGACTAATCATGCATTATATTTTTCTTGTATAACTAGATAAATATATATATATATATATTGTAGTAAAATTATAACTATCTCAAAATCATTATTACAATAGAACGAAACTAAATTCACTGTTTGTTTATAAAAAAAATTGAACCAATTTTTTTGTGAAAAAACTTAAGATTGCGAAGAAACTTAGCACGGACGTAGTCGAATTTTCTAACCTAATTTTACTTAATTTAGTCATTGATCCAAAAATATCGAACCGTTATCGGTAAAAACGAACTATTAAAACTTACTATCCCATTCCCCTACCTAATTTCTTTTTAGTTCATGTAAACCTAACCATTATAACAAAAACAAAAGTCAAACATTATTCGACCTATTCCAATAAATTCATTAACCAATTCTCTTTAGATAGTTCAAAGAAGCTAGACCGTTATCTTAGCACCTTAACTTTAGGGATGGCTAAGGAGGTGGGTTATTCCTTAATTTGTCGCTGTCGTTTTTGTTAGGAGCTATTAAATAGATAAAGAATAAGAAATATGGAACGAGTATGAGCAAAAGAAAAAAATATTCATTACGGATACAAGGCAACTGTGGATAAATCAATACCTATTCCATTTGCTAACCTAGATGACTAACAACTTGACTTTCAACCACTTCGACCCATTTGAATCTCCCAATTTATTTTTTATCTCATGATTCTTTGACAATGGTGAGGCAGAGGAAGATATGTTTTAGGTTGATGGTTTGGCTCTTCCAGCCTAGTTTTGAGATTATGTAATACCCGATCCCAAATTCTAGTCTGGGATCAATTTTGGTATTTTAAAAATAAATAAAAAATTAATTATAAATTAATTATTATTCAATTTTATTAAATTATTAAAAAAAAATATGTAGGGATGTAATTAAAAGCAATTTTGAAAAAAAAAAGAGTGAAAATTTGAATTCCGAAGTGTCTTTGAGAGAAAAATTGAAAACAGGAGGTTAAAGTATAAATAGTAAAAGTTCGGTCACGTAGGACTGTCCAATCAATAGCTCCAATAAATCGGAGCACGCCGTGTGGCAAGACACGCTAACGTCGGTATCACGTGGGAGGCCACGCGGGCGATCCGCGTGCCTTGAGGTCGGACGACCTAGGATCGAGCTTGCGCGTGTGGACGACTCTTATTCGTTCCCTCCTAAGGTGTAATCGAACGGACAAGATCAATTACAATGAATGGTCCAGATTCATTTCCTCCTTAGGTACAATTGGACAAACGAGATCAATTACGATGAATGGTTTAGATCGACGCGGGTTGGGTATAAATATTTCGCATCGCATGGAAGCCCAAACTTTAGCCGCCAGCCCCCGTCGAAGAAGAAGAACCAGACACCGGAGAACGAAGCTGACCACCGACAGCCAAAAAAGGTAACATTTCTCCCTACTTGCTCGGAATTCAATTACAAGCATCCATGTGGCCAAATTGGAGTAAGAGGGATGACGGATGAGCCGGACACTACGGGCAAAGTCCAACGAAGCTGTCGCAGCCAAAACCCAAAAATCCATTCGATGAGCCCCTTTCCGTTTTCTATTTCACGCAATTTTTTTATCATTGTGTTCACTGTCCTTTTCTGTACAAGTTAGCCGAAGAAGGAACCCCAGCAGCGAAGAAGGACCGGTAGAGCCGCTGCACTTGGTGACCCGGTAGGTTCAGTGTTTTTGGTGATTTTTCGGCCAATTGAGGCCCCCTAACATATTTTTCTGTAGGAGTACATGTAAAATCAGACAAAACCAGTCAGGCTAAGACAAATTGCCACCGTGGGCGACGGAGCCGGTGCCAGAACCCCAAAATCGGCCGGAAAGAGTTTTAAGCACCGATTTTAAATTTTTGGGGTACTTTTAGGTACGTGAAAAGTATTTTGGATTCTGCAAAAAAAAAAGACAGAAAATTTGATACCTGTTGGGAGACATAGTAAACAGTGCGACGTCTTGAAACTACCGATCCGGGTAAGGATCCCTCACCTTATTCTTATTTACAAAAAATTGAGACTTAACGATGTGTAATTTTGTATTTTTGTGAAAAGTTAGAAAATCTTTAAAATAATTACAGGTCATTAGTTGAGTCGGAATCGATTAGTTTATAATTGTCCTAATTTCCTGTTTGTTTTCTTATACTGTCCTACTTGCTTGTTATCGTATTGTGCATGTTCTTAATTTATAATTTCAATTGTATTATCGATTTATTTGGTTTATGTGGTTATCTGGTTACTCGATCTCTTGTTATGATAAGTTACATCGTCTGCATAAATGTAGTCTAATTGATATGTAAATATAATATGAGATATTAGTATGCATTTATTGGTTATTTTGCTTGATGAGAATCTTTATGTGAAAGACTTATTGGGTACCTAAAAAAAGGGTGGATGGGCCCAGTATATAGGGAACTCTACCGTGAACGTCATCTCAGTTAGACGGGGTTAGGAAGTCCCATACATGAAAAGTTTGAGAGATATGGTTCACTCTCGTACCGGATAGGGTATCGAGACGATGGAATATTTGGTGCCCATTACTGGACGGGGTATGAGGACGGTCGGTTAATTATTAAAATTGAATATTAGGTTCACGAGTATGGAGACATTCTTATGAATCTCTAAGGATACCAGTAAGCAAGTAAAAAAGAAAAATTATCGTCACTTGTTCTCTTATGTGTGAAAATGAAAAGTGGTATGAATATAAGTCTTTATAGGTTGCTTTTGGAAAACTTGTAACGGTATATATCAAACAAGTGTCTTTATGTTAAATGTATTTAATTAAAGTAAGATCTCTATTAGTTATTTTTCTGATTTTTACTAATATTCAATTTTTCGTATATGTGATTAGTGTGATATTCTTATTGGGTTAGTGTAACTCACCATTTCATTAACCATTTCAGATCAAGAAGATCAAGATCCAGATCCCGATCAGCAAGAGAGTTTTGAGTAGTTCACTCCCCGGACTCCCTTCAAGTACTAGTGAAGGTTGTTATAGGATGTTTATTTATTCATTTTTTTCCCTTTAATTACTGTCGTTTTTTAGAAGAAACATTCTCATAATCCTATTGAGTATTCTAAATTGTTGTGTAAGGAATGTAAACCATAACTCTATTATTCGCTTCCGCATTTAAATTATAAATTCATTTTCTTTAAGGTTCCGGACCTTTACAGATTACGATTCTTTAATGAATGTAAAGGAAGGCTCAATCTAGTCAATTGAGTTGTCTAGGTTGTGGGGTGCTCCATATCTTTGAGTTTCACACGAGTGGAATCGCCTTGTGCCAATATTTATATGTAAAAATAAATAATAATGGTTTTGACATAAAGATGGGCACAGGGCATGTATGGGATATGCTTGTTAGTTCCCATACCCATTCCACTAGAAAATGTATATACTCTCACACTTGTTCCATATCCATGAAGAGTTAAAAAAACTCTTTACCAACCATTCTTACACACCCTGTTCCTTAATCCATTCTCCCTCTGTTCACCACATCAATTCATTTTTTTTATTCTAACAAAATTTTGTAAATTATTTAAATAATTAATTAATATTTAATTAAAAATCTCAAGCATTAATAAAAATAAAATATAATTTCAAATAATATTATGACATAACTAAAACTCAACAATAAATATAAAATAATATAATTAAATAAATCATCTACTATAACTTTATATATATTTATCATCACATTAATTTTATTTTAATGTTAAAAGAATTATTCACAAAAATAATAACTAGTAATGAAATTGAAAATGTAATAATAAAAATATTTAATTATATATTATATAAATAGCATGGTTGAAAGGGTGAAACAAAGTATATAACTAGATCCACACTCGATTTATAATTAAATTTTTTATATATACTTGCCTCATAACTAGCTAATTACAAGCTTTTGCCTCATCACACGATTGACACATACGATCTCGATCTATAAATAATAGATATAAACAATATATGGCTGGATTAAAAAAAAAACACAAAACCTTAATTTGATGTTTCAAACTCAATGTACGAATTTAAAATTTAACAACGATTTTTTTTTTTCTATTATTGAAATTCAAACATATTTTTATTAATTATTCTCGTTCTTATAGATTGTATACATACAAATCCATATACAAGAATTTCTAACTCAATTCGAAATTTAGTAAACAAAGAACTTTTTTATCTCACTTTTCTTACTACCCTTTTCTTATCACCCCCTAAGCTCATCCCCCCACTTTCATTACTTAGTGCTCTAACACGCTGACACTATTTTCTTAATCATCGAGCTGTTTTCATGCATTGTTAGCCACTCGGCTGAAATCATTCAAAAGCTTTCTCACTATTCGCTTATTTACCAACCTACCAAATTCACAATCCTTTTCGCCTTCATTATCATCATCTTCATGACCTGAATACAAGAATCGACGACGTCTCTTTATTGCAATTGGAGCTGGAGGTGGTGAAATGGACTGAGACCTCTTTTGTGCCTTATTGGTTTTGCAATCAAAGCTCGTTTTTTTGATAAGCTTTTCATTCTTGTTGTTAAGCTTGTTGATGTTGCCCTCGATGCAATCTTCGAAGCGAAGATGTGTGTCATTAAGCCCCCCCTTGGACTTGTGTACTTCATTCGTACAAGAGTCTAGGGGGTCAGATGAAGGTGAGAAAGGGTCTAGTTGTTCTTTGTTGACTTGAGGGCTGAGGCTAGTCTCGTAAAACTTGTCAAATTGGATGTTGACAACTTTTTCAGCTGGGTCTACCATGATGGATTTTCTGTAGAAACTTTCGATGTATACGAGAAAAAGCCAAAAGAGAGATGTTGGTTGGTGTGAACAAAATGGTAGAATTATGCTATAATGAAAATGGTAATACACACAAAGGTTTCTGTAACAATATTTTGCACTAATATTGTAAAAATTTTGCTTCAATAATGTTTCGCTGTTAGAATTGAGTCAGTGTATGATTAATATATAGTGATTTTTTGAAAAAATGTACAGACAAACAGATAGAGAATATCTGCATTATATAGAAAATGTAATGAGTTCGGATTCTGAAAATTAAAATCAAATTGGATTTTGTTTATCAGATTTTTTACTTATGAAATTAAAGCCAAAAACCAGTACTATGCATCGCATTGATATCTAAATTGATTTTGTTCCTTCTCAAGCTCAAATACATTTCACACTTATTTTATATTTACGAAAGTCAAGATTTATCAAGCGTAAATGAAATAAAGTATACTTTTTTTCAATATGTCCTCTTAATCAAGATCAAATTTAAAAAAAAACTTGAATTTAAATATTGAGTTGAACTTGAATTTGATAGATTAATTATTTATGGCACCATCATAAGGGAACACGAAAAATTTTGATGATTCCAAAAAAAATCACTCCATATATTGTACTTTGGAATTTGTTAAAAAATCAATTTTTTAAATAGTAAAAAAAAATTATTTATTACTTACATGCATTATAGAATACATTTATAATAAAATTAAATATAAATTTGAAATATATTTTAATGTATAAAGTATTTATCATTCTAAATTTTTGAAAATTGAGAAAATCATGAGAAAAAATGAAACTTGGTATATAGTTTTATAATATGGGCCGACTCAACATGGACTTGGAAAAACAAGATTAGGTTGGTATATGACACGTGCAAAAACGAATATAACGGAACCGTTAAACTGCCGTTAAAGTGAACAAAAGTAAAAGCTACGGTCACGATGTGATCACCAGTGCCGGACAACGTACTTCCTTGTCACATCCGAATGTATCTTCAAAATATAAAATAAAATAAAATAAATATATAAATAAAAAAGATAAATTATTTAATTAATCTCACACATTTGACATTTCTAATAATTTTTATTTTGTTCGAATTTGGTAATTAACGTTTTTCTATTTGTTTCAAGCAAGTTGTTCCGCGGGTCGATCCGGGCGGAAGATATTGTCAGATGAAGAGTTTGACTGGAACAGTACATCTGTTAAAAGATAATGCAGACGTCTTAAGATGAATTCAACGAGAACAGAAATTTCGTGCGGAGCAAAAGGGTAAAAGTTCGTTTGATTACGATTTTTACTTGTTTCAAGTGCGTAATTTTATTTATATTTTTTAACGGAAAAAAATTAATATATAGAGATAAAAAATATGAGTTTGTTAAATAAAGTTTGAGCAAAAAGAAAAAAAAGACTACGCATTCTAAGAAAAGAAAAAGAAGCGCACAAAGAGTAAAGATGAAGTTCTAAGACATCTATAGCAACAACTTGATGTGATATAGATAAATGTTATAGTGTGTTCAAATTATAAAAGCAGTTTATATAGCAAAGAAAATATATACATACATATACTTACATGCATCTTAAAATTCATGTATCAATCTAAGTATACGCGTATCTTAAAATTCATACAACTATTATTAATGTATACATGCACCTTAACATAAATATGTACTGAAAAAAGTTTTAATACATTACTTTGCCAAAGAATTTTGAGGTGAAAGAATTCGAAAGTAATAACGACGATGGTAGTGATGAATATGGTGTCGTGGAAAAAAGAAGACAAATTGGCAAAAAAAAAGTTAATTTTATTTATTTGTTTATTTATTGAAATACTATAAAAATGAGAGAAATTAAATTTTTATTTTTTTCTGAAATTTATTACGTTTTCAACAGTTATATGATATTAGCAGATCAATAGTAACATGATCAATTTTTTAACGAGAAAAAGATAAAAATTATTTTTCGAAAATAAAAACATGTACGATACACAATTTGTGTAACACCCCAATTATTATTATTATTATTAGTATTATTTTATTTTAATTTTTTGTAATTTTAATATGAATATAATGATTTATTATGTAATAATATATTGTTTTAATTTAGTTTAATTTAATTAAATAGAAATAATAATAATAATAATAATAATAATAAAATGGGTAAAATTATTTTAGGGATTTAATTGAAAACAATTTTGGAGAAAATGGGTGAAAATTTGGATTCTGTGGGTGTTTTTGAAAAGAAAATTGAAAACCAATGATCAAAACGCAATTTAGAAAAATTGCACAACGTCAGCAGCCCCGGCCAACTAGGACACGTCGCATGGCAGAGACGCTGATACGGGAGACCACGCGGAAGGGAGCCATTTCGGTGATTCGCGTGCGCGCGATCGAACGGTTGAGATCCGTTCTCGTGCGCACGGACGGCCCAGATCAAAAGCACGTACGAACGTCCCATATTGCCGAGCATGGACGGTCCAGATTTATTTCTTATTTAATCGCGATCGAACGATCCAGATTAAATCACAATGGACAGCTCAGATTAAAAGTGGATGGCTATAAATAATCTCATCCGCACCCAAACTCTAACCCTAGCCGCCAGAGTCCCTCGCCGGAGAAGATAGCCCAGCCGCCGGGGAGCCGACCGCCGCCACCCGCCACCGCACCGGAGCAATTTCCGGCAACCAAACGATTTAAAAATTTTCTCCTTTACTCAAAATTTGATGATGAACCCACCTATGGCCAAATCGGAGCAAAAACACCGGCCAATTGGCTGAAAAACACCGTCAAAGCCCAATGGCGCTGCCGTAGATTTTTTCGATTTTTGCCTCCGATGAGGCCCTTCCCGATTCCCGTTCGATATAATTTTTCCACCATTATGACCACCGTTCCTTCCTCTACAAGTTGACAGGAGCAAAATACCAAATTGCGACTCGAGCCGGAGGAGCCGCCGCACCGGAGAGCTCTGCCGCTGGTAAGTTTCGATTTTCGGTGTTTTTTGGGCCCACCGAGGGCCTTAGGGATGTTTTCTCACAGGAACTAATGCAAGTTTGTCCGAATTCGGCCGAAAACAGGCAATCCGAGGCGGATCACCACTGTGAGCGGTAGCGCTATTGCTGAAGCATGGCGGAGCCGCCATGCCGGAATTTCAAAATTTGCCGAATAGGCCTCGGGTCTGATTTTTGAGTTATTTGGGATATGTGTAGGTACCGTAAGCTCGTTTCAGTTCCTGGAAAGAAATTAAGGGAACCCAGGGACTGCCCGCAAGCGCAGTGAAAAATCTAGTTTTCGACTTCGAATCAGGTAAGGACCCCTCACTCTATTTCTTATCACGGAATTAAAGTCTAATAAATAATAAAACTGTATTTGTATGAATTAAATAGATATACATAATTATTACGGTTGCTAATGGAGCCCGAACTGGACATATTTCTCTGTCAGTTCCTATTTGATTTATTTTACAGTTTAAATGCAGTATGGTATCTGATTTATTTTTTTTTATGATTTTGAATGCACGAATCACTGGTTACTTCATTTCGGCATGATTTTGTGAATTTAAAGATATGCTTGCCTTGTTGGATACTCGTTAATTGCTTTAGTATTCATGTTTATGTGGGAAACGAAAAACTAAGAAAAAAATAAAAAAAGTATGTGAATTGATAAATGGATAAGTTGACAGTCTCACTAGATATTGTAACACCCAAAATAATTTTTTCTATTTTTTTTTATTTAATTTAATTTAAATTAATTTTTGTGAATTTAAAAATATTAATAATGAAAAAATTGGGTAAAAATATTATTTGGATTTAATTGAAATTGATTTTGGAAAAAATGGGTGAAAATTTAGATTATGGAGGTATTTTTGAAAAGAAATTCAGAAATCGGGGGTCAAAACGCAATTTAAAAAAATTGTACCCCGTCAGCACCACGTCAGCAGCCACGTCAGCGGCCCAATCAGCAGCCCTGGCCAACCAGGACCTGCCGCGTGGTAAGGCCACGCCGACCCGGGAACGGGCCACGTGGGCGATCCGCGTGCGCGCGATAGGACGGCCCAGATGCGTCCCCGCGCGCACGGACGGCCCAGATCAAGTGTGCGCACGGACGGTCCAGATTCAATCAAATATGGATGGCCCAGATTTAATTGCGATGGACGGTCCAGATTTAATCCAAATTAAATCGCGATCGAACGGTTCAGATTAAATCAAGATGGACGGCTGTGATTAAAAGGCAAATGGTATAAATAAACCCCCCACACCTGACCACAAAAACCCTAGCCGCTAGCCCTCGCCGGAGAAGACGAACCAGACGCCGGAGAAGCCGGCCGCCGCCACCCGCCGTCGCACCGGGGAGTTTTTCGACCGTCGATCGAAGTAAATTTCATACCCCGACTCGTTTTTCAATGCTGAGTTCCCCTGTGGCCAAATCGGAGCCAAACTCCCGGCCAAACGACCAGAAAACATGGCCGAAACCCAGTGGCGCCGCCACGCCCCTCCTCAGTTTTTGCCTCCGATGAGGCCCTTCCCGGCCTCCGTTTGATACAATTTTTATATCACCGTGATCACCATTCTTTTCTCTACAGGTTGATCGGAGCCAAATCACCAAAACACGAACCACACCGGAGAGCCTCCGCACCCAAGAGTACTGCCGCCGGTAAGCTTCGGTTTTTCGTAATTTTTTGGCCCCCCGAGGGCCCTAGGGTTGTTTTATCGCAGGGACCGATGTAAGTGTGGCCGAATTCGGCCAAAAACGGCCAACCCGAGGCGAATCGCCGATGCAAGCGGCGGCGCCGTCACCGGAGCACGGCGGACCCACCGTGCTAGAATTGCAATATTGGCCGAAAGGGGCCCTAGGTCTGATTCTGAGATTTTTGGGACACGTGCAAGTACCGGTAGCGTGTTTCATTTTTTCGAAAAAAAATTCATGAAATTTAGGGATAACCCGCAGGCGCTCGGAAAAGCCTATTTCAGGTCCCGAAAACAAGTAAGGATTCCTCACCCTATTTTCTATCACGGTATTAAAGTGCAATAAATGATAAAATGCTATTTCATGAATCAATAGCTGTGTGAAATTGTTTAAGGTTGCTAATGGAGCCCGAGTCTAGTGTATTTGTCGGTTAGTTGTTGTTTGTTCTATTTTACAATTTTAAATGCAGTATGATGTCTGATATTTTTATTTCATAGTTTCGTGTGCATGTATCACAGTTTCATTGATTATGGACTGAATGACTGAGAACCCGATGTTGTGTGTTGTCTTGTTGGCGTGAACTACCGGTTTGAATATTTGTGTGTGACTTGATGATGGTGACTAAAGAAAAAGGGATAAAAGGTTATGTGAATTGGCAAACGGATAATGTGGACAGCCTGACTAGGTATCTGGGAGATGGTGGATGGACCGGGTCCGTAGGGAACCCTACCGGGAACGTGGTCTCTCATACCGGACGGGGTATGGAGACCTTATGTGTTTTGGCGCCCATATCGGATGAGGTATGGGAACGGCCCGTTTCACCCTCATACCGGATGGGGTATTGAGGTTTATGATTTTTGCGCCCATACCAGACGGGGTATGGGGACGGCCCTGGAATCAGGTTATAAATGTTAAGGGTTCACGGGTAGCGGGACCCCTATGGATCCCCATAGATACTAGTAGGCTGGTAAAGAGGAATTATGCTATTTAAAGGTTGAAATGCAAACGCGTGATAAATATTGTATTATAAAGTCTATGTGATAACGTGATGATGATAATGTGTTGCTTGTGTATTTTTTTATGGATCTCACCCAGGTAAATAGAAAGTAAACGTTTTTATGAACAAATGGGTTTATTACAAATTATGCTCCATTGGTCGTTTTTGTTTTCTACCCACCCTTACTCCTGTGGCAGTGAGGTAGAGTGATGTCTTTACTGGGCTAGTGTAGCTCACTCCTTACTTAACCATTTCAGATCAGGAAGACGTGGTTTCCGAGCCCGTTCCGCAGGAAGACGGCGAAGGGGACGCATAAAGATCTCATAGTTATAATTGTAGTTCTTACTTTCGAGCATTTATTTTAATTAGTTTATTCCCTCATTTGTTGAACATGTTTTGGTATTGCGTAAGGGATGTTAATTGCAATGTTTAATACGCTTCCGCAAATTCAGATTATTTATCTATATATATGCCTTTCCAATATTAAATTTTTTCGGGGTTGTTACAGTTGGTATCAGAGCCGCGTTTCCTCGGACCCATCCCTTACACAATAGTGCTTTAGAGAAATACTCACCGATAGATCGTTACTCAACCATTCCTTGTGAATGCAGGTACACAGAAATGAGGAGAGGAAGGCCCCTACTAAACCGAGCGGCCCAAGATAATTCGCTTCGGGAGGATTTAGATAGACTATTTGAGATGGTGGAAGCTCTCGTAGCTGCCCAGCAAAGGCGAGAGGAGAGAAGGGAGTTACCCGGACCTCCTCCGCTATCGCAGGTTGAGCCCCCGCTACAGCAGGCTGATCCCGAGCCACCCCGGCAGGAGCCTGCTCCTCCACAGTACCACCTGGCACCACAGCCGCAGTACGACCCGGTACCACAGCCACGGTACCACCAGGCACCGCCACAGCACATTCCAGTACCCCCACCACATCAGCAGGTACCACCACAGGGCCCCCCAGTTCACCCTCAGCTGGCCCCAGTCCCTCTACCTCGGGACCCCACTCCTTCCTTGATCGACCCCGGCTTCATAGAGAGGTACAGAAGACTGAACCCTTCTACTTTTGCAGGGGGATCCTCTTTTGAAGAGGCCCAATACTGGCTGGCAGAGACTGAGAGAGCTTTCGAGACCTTGGGAGTAGTTCCTGAGCAGAGGGCTGCCATTGCCTCCTACATGCTGGTAGGGGAAGCAGTACGCTGGTGGGAGCTCAAGCGGACCACCCTGCCTACACCAGCTACTTGGGAGCAGTTCTTAGCAGCCTTCCACGCGGAGTATCTCCCTAAACACATCCGACACCTAAAGGAAATAGAGTTTGCTCAATTGGTCCAGGGAAACATGACAGTGTCGGAGTATACCCGTAAGTTCCTGGAGCTGGGCCGATATGCCCCGGAGACATTGATGGATGAGAGCCGAAAGGCCAGGAAATTCCAGTGGGGTCTCCGCCCGGAGATCAGACAGCACTTACTGGTAATGGAGCTCGAAACATATTCAGTAGTCCTAGCAAAGGCGTAGATCATAAAAAGGAGCTTCGACACCCACCCTCAGCTAGTGGGGAGTTCCCGACCCTCAGCCCCGCTCCGCAGGCCAGCACCTACCGCGCCTGTCCAACCCAGTAAGAGGCCCAGACCCGCCATCCAGGCCCCTCCTCAGGCTACAGGGGCAGCACGTGGGAAGATCTGCCAACACAGCGGCAGGGATCACGGGGACCGACCCTGCTACCGCCTCAGCAACACCTGTCGCATATGCGGCAGTGCCCAGCACTAGGCAAGGGAATGCCCGAGGAACCAGAATAAAAGAAGGCCTCTAATCCAGGGCAGAGTTTACAACCTTACCCAGAAGGATGCCGACGCAAACCCGGACGTGGTACATGGTATGTATACTATATCTGGCCACATTGCTCATGTTTTGTTTGACACTGGTGCATTACATTCTTTTGTTTCACATGTTCTTGCTTCTAAAATTTGTGTATCACCTGATAGACTTGATTCATTGTTGCTTGTATCTACTGCTGGGGGGGAGACATTGCTAGGAGAGGTTATCTACAGGGCATGTGCCGTGGAGATAGCAGATAGGAAACTGAGGGTAGACCTGATAGGGTTAGACACGGGGGATTTTGATGTAATCCTAGGAATGGATTGGCTAGCGGCGTATCACGCCACCATAGACTGCTTTAACAAAAAGGTTGTATTTAATCCTCCCAACGAGGAGCCATTTACAAGTTAATAAAATCATTCAGTACTGATTTTCCCTGATGGCAAGTTTTCTTAATTCCTAGTGCCTTAATCTTGTATTTTCTCTAACTAGGTAAGACCAAGAAAGAAGTTTGTATCCAAGAGATTCCAGTAGTCCAAGACTTTCCAGACGTATTTCCGGATGAACTACCCGGTCTACCAGTGAACAGAGAGGTCGAGTTCACCATAGACTTACAGCCAGGTACCTAGCCTATCTCGGTTGCTCTTTACCGAATGAGCCGCATTGAGATGGAAGAACTAAGGAAATAGATCACTGAGTTACAAGACAGTGGTTTCATTAGACACAGCGTTTCCCCTTGGGGTGCCGGAGTTACTTTTGCAAGGAAGGAAGATGGAACATTGAGACTGTGCATTGATTACAGAGGGATAAACAAGGTAACAATTAAGAACAAATATCCTCTTCCCCAGATTGATGACCTTTTCGATCAGTTGCAGGGTGCACAGGTCTTTTCTAAAATAGATCTACGATCAGGTTACCATCAGGTAAAGATAAGAATAGAAGACATCCCCAAGACGGCATTCCGAACCAGGTACGGACGCTATGAGTTCCTGGTCATGCCGTTTGGGCTAACCAACGGCCCGACCATCTTTATGGATCTAATGAACAGGATCTTCAGAGAGTTCTTAGATCAATTTGTCATCGTGTTCATCGATGATATCTTAGTCTACTCAAAAAGTAGAGAAGAACATGCTCATCATCTTGCCCAAGTCCTACAGGTCCTCATGGAAAAGAAGTTGTATGCAAAGTTGAGCAAGTGTGGATTCTGGCTTGAGCAAACTGCCTTCCTGGGACATGTTATATCGAAAGAAGGGGTATCAGTGAACCCCGAAAAGGTT
The DNA here is from genome assembly GCF_054855325.1 of Carica papaya. NCBI lineage: Eukaryota > Viridiplantae > Streptophyta > Magnoliopsida > Brassicales > Caricaceae > Carica > Carica papaya. Next base: position 43,756,920 of record NC_142313.1, on the reverse strand, counting down.
GAAACGGTACTTGGTTGGGAAAAGCTGACAGCAGTTAAAGAAATTCGCAGCTTTCTGGGGATGGCAGGTTATTACCGCTGGTTCGTCGAAGGGTTCTCTAGCCTAACAGCTCCTCTAACCCGACTCACAAAGAAGAATGCAAAGTTTGAATGGAATGAGGACTGCGAAAGGAGTTTTTCAGAATTGAAGAAGCGACTAACTACTGCACCCGTGCTGGCTCTACCAAGTGGATCAGGAGGGTTTACAGTTTATAGTGATGCCTCCTATCTGGGCCTGGGTTGTGTCCTGATGCAGCATGGAAAGGTTATACCATATGGGTCCAGACAGCTAAAGAATCATGAGAAGAACTATCCTACCCATGACTTGGAGCTTGCCGCAATCATACAAGCCTTGAAAACCTGGCGCCATTATTTGTATGGAGAGACCTTTCAGATCTATACCGATCATAAGAGTTTGAAGTACATCTTCACTCAGAAGGATCTCAACATGCGTCAGAGAAGGTGGATGGAACTCCTCAAGGACTATGATTGTGATATCTTATACCATCCAGGTAAGGGCAACGTGGTAGCCGATGCCCTCAGCAGGAAAAGTGCAAGCACCCTAGCCCATTTGATGGTTTCAGAATACAGGTCAATTGGGGCCAAGCAACAGGTTCGACTGCGAGATCTGAAGAGGGCCACATGTTTGGGCCACCTAGCAGTCCAACCCGAGTTAATCCAAAGAATAAAAGAAGCCCAGTCAGTCGACCCCGCCCTAGTAACCCGCAAGAAGGATGCAGAACAGGAAGTGAGTTCAGAATTCCAGATCTCTGCCGACGGATTGATTAGTTTCAAGGACAGAGTGTGTATCCCAGACGACAGTGAGTTAAAAAGAGACATCATGACAGAGTCCCATAGTTCAAAGTTTGCCATGGATCCAAGAAGTACCCAAATGTGCCAAACTATGCGACCTCGGTTCTGGTGAAATGGGATGAAGAGAGATATAGCTGACTTTGTATCTAAGTGCTTGGTATGTCAGCAGGTCAAAGCAGAACATCAACGCCCAGGTGGGTTACTTAAGCCTTTACCGATTCCAGAGTGGAAGTGGGAACATATCACCATGGACTTCGTATCGGTACTACCTAAGGCACGATCAGGACATGATGTTATATGGGTAATTGTTGACCGACTCACTAAGTCTTCTCACTTTCTGGCCATCAGAATGACTGATTCTTTGGACAAGTTGGCAAGAATGTATATCCGGGAGATAGTCAGATTGCATGGAGTCCCAGTGGCAGTGGTATCCGACAGGGACCCCAGATTCACTTCTTGGTTTTGGAATAGCTTCCAGCAAGCCATGGGAACAAAGCTGTCCCTCAGCACTGCTTTCCAACCTCAGACCGATGGACAATCAGAAAGAACAATTGGTACACTGGAAGATATGCTCCGAGCTTATGCCCTTGACTCTGGGGGCCATTGGGACAACCATTTACCCCTGATAGAGTTTGCCTACAACAACAGTATCAAGCGAGCATTGGCATGGCTCCGTATGAGGTGTTATATGGTCGCCCATGCAGATCACCGATTTGTTGGGAGGAAGTGGGCGACAGAAGATTGTTCGGTCCGGAGTTGGTAGAGGAGACCACTTCGAAGATAGCTAAAATCAGAAAGAACATTCAGACAGCCCAGAGTAGACAGAAGAGTTATGCAAACACCCGGAGGAGGGATCTAGCGTTTAAAGAAGGCGACCGAGTGTTTCTTAAGGTCACTCCTTTTAAGGGGATCAGTAGGTTCGGCAGGAGGGGAAAACTGAACCCCCGATTTATTGGGCCGTTCGAAATCCTAGACAGGGTTGGTACTGTTGCTTACAGACTAGCACTGCCTCCAGAGCTCTCTAGAGTCCACAACGTGTTCCACGTATCTATGCTACATAAGTACAACCCTGACCCTTCTCATGTCTTGACTCATGAACTGCTTCCACTCTAAGAGGACTTGTCTTATGAAGAAGTACCCGTTGGTATCACAGACCGACAGAACAGGATACTCCGCAACAGGGAAATATCAATTGTAAAGGTCATGTGGCAGAACCACACACCCAGAGAGGCTACCTGGGAGCTAGAATCAGACTTTAGAGCCCAATATCCCCATTTGTTCAACCAAGAGTAAGAGACAAATTTGGGGGACCAAATTTCTTAAGGGGGGGAGAGTTGTAACACCCAAAATAATCTTTTCTATTTTTTTTTTGATTTAATTTAATTTAAATTAATTTTTGTGAATATAAAAATATTAATAATGATAAAATTGGGTAAAAATATTATTTGGATTTAATTGAAATTGATTTTGAAAAAAAGGGGTAAAAATTTGGATTCTGGGGGTATTTTTGAAAAGAAATTCAGAAACTGGGGGTCAAAACACAATTTAAAAAAATTGTGCCACGTCAGCGCCACGTCAGCAGCCATGTCAACGGCCCAATCAGCAGCTCTGGCCAACCAAGACCTGCCGCGTGGCAAGGCCACGCCGACCCGGGAACGGGCCACGTGGGCGATCCGCGTGCGCGCGATCGGACGGCCCAGATGCGTCCCCGCGCGCACGGACGGCCCAGTTCAAGCGTGCGCACGGACGGCCCAGATGCACGCGCACGGACGGTCCAGATTCAATCAAGTATGGACGGCCCAGATTTAATCGCGATGGACGATCCAGATTTAATCCAAATTAAATCACGATCGAACGACCCAGATTAAATCAAGATGGACGGCTGTGATTAAAAGGCAAAGGGTATAAATAAACCCCCCACACCTGACCACAAAAACCCTAGCCGTCAGCCCTCGCCGGAGAAGATAAACCAGACGCCGGAGGAGCCGGTCGCAGCCACCCGCCGCCGCACCGGGGAGTTTTCCGACGGTCGATCGAGGTAAATTTTATACCCCGGCTCGTTTTTTAATGTTGAGTTCTCCTGTGGCCAAATTAGAGCCAAACTCCCGGCCGAAAAACACGGCCGAAACCCAGCGGCGCCGCCGCGTCCCTCCTCGATTTTTGCCTCTGATGAGGCCCTTCTTGGCCTCCGTTTGATACAATTTTTATATCACCGTGATCACCATTCTTTTCTCTACAGGTTGATCGAAGCCAAATCACCAAAACACGAACCACGCCAGAGAGCCGCCGCACAGAGAGCACCGCCGCCGGTAAGCTTCGGTTTTTCGTAATTTTTTGGCCCCCCGAGGGCCCTAGGGTTGTTTTAACGTAGGGACCAATGTAAGTGTGGCTGAATTCGGCCGAAGACGGCCAACCCGAGGCGAATCGTCGTCGGAACACGGCGAAGCCGCCGTGCCAGAATTGCGATATTGGCCGAAAGGGGCCCTAGGTCTGATTCTGAGATTTTTGGGACACGTGCAGGTACCGGTAGCGTGTTTCAGTTTTTCGGAAAAAAATTCAGGAAATTTAGGGATAACCCGCAGGCGCTCGAAAAAGCCTATTTCGGGTCCCGAAAACAAGTAAGGATTCCTCACCCTATTTCCTATCACGGTATTAAAGTACAATAAATGATAAAATGGTATTTCATGAATCAATAGTTGTGTGAAATTGTTTAAGGTTGCTAATGGAGCCCGAGTCTAGTGTATTTGTCGGTCAGTTGTTGTTTGTTCTATTTTACAGTTTTAAATGCAGTATGATGTCTGATGTTTTTATTTCATAGTTTCGTGTGCATGTGTCACAGTTTTATTGATTATGGACTGAATGACTAAGAACCCGATGTTGTGTGTTGTCTTGTTGGCGTGAACTACCGGTTTGCATGTTTGTGTGTGACTTGATGATGGTGACTAAAGAAAAAAGGATAAAAGGTTATGTGAATTGGCAAACGGATAATGTGGACAGCCTGACTAGGTATCCTGGGAGATGGTGGACGGACCGGGTCCGTAGGGAACCCTACCGGGAACGTGGTCTCTCATACCGGACGGGGTATGGAGACCTTATGTGTTTTGGTGCCCATACCGGACGGGGTATGGGGACGGCTCGTTTCACCCTCATACCGGACGGGGTATGGGGACGGCCCTGGAATCATGTTATAAATGTTAAGGGTTCACGGGTAGCGGGAACCCTATGGATCCCCATAGATACTAGTAGGCTGGTAAAGAGGAATTATGCTATTTAAAGGTTGAAATGCAAACGCGTGATAAATGTTGTATTATAAAATCTATGTGATAACGTGATGATGATAATGTGTTGCTTGTGTATTGTTTTATGCATCTCACCCAGGTAAATGGAAAGTAAACGTTTTTATGAACAAATGGGTTTATTACAAATTATGCTCCATTGGTCGTTTTTGTTTTCTACCCACCCTTACTCCTGTGGCAGTGAGGTAGAGTGATGTCTTTACTGGGCTAGTGTAGCTCACTCCTTACTTAACCATTTCAGATCAAGAAGACGTGGTTCCCGAGTCCGTTCCGCAGGAAGACGGCGAAGGGGACGCCTAAAGATCCCATAGTTATAATTGTAGTTCTTACTTTCGAGCATTTATTTTAATTAGTTTATTCTCTCATTTGTTGAACACGTTTTGGTATTGCGTAAGGGATGTTAATTGCAATGTTTAATACGCTTCCGCAAATTCAGATTATTTATCTATATATATGCCTTTCCAATATTAAATTTTTCCGGGGTTGTTACAGATATCCTAGGAGATGGTGGACGGACCGAGTCCATAGGACCGGGAACGTTGTCTCATATCGGATGGGATATGGAGACTTTAAATGTTTTGTCGCTCATACCGGACGGGGTATGGGGACGACCCGCTTCACCTCATACCGGACGAGATATTGAGATTTATTATTTGGCGCCCATACCGGACGGGGTATGGGGACGACCCTGGAAACTAAGTTTGTTAAAGGAATGGTTCACGTGTAGCGGGGACCCATATGGATCACCACAGATACTAGTAGGCTTATGAAAAGGGGATAACTGTTGTTTGATTATCAAAATATAAAAGTATGACATATACTATGATACAAATTATGTATGAATTCATGATATTTATGATGTTATTGTTTACATTGGTCGTTTTTATAAATCTCACTGAGGTAAGTGGACGATAAATAGTTTGATTATTAATAAAAGGATTTATTCAAAATTTTTGCTCAATTGGTTATTTTTGATTTTCTATCAACCTTTACTTATGTGACAATGATATAGTGTGATGTCTTTACTGAACTAATGTACCTCATTCTTTACTTAACCATTTCAGATCAGGATAACTTATTTTCCGAGCCCGATCCACAAGAAGACGGCTAGTAGATACCTAAATGTTTATTAATTTCTTTTATATTCTTTCATTTTCAGCATTTTTCTTTAGAGAATTTATTTTCAGTATTGTTAATACGTTTAAATTATTGTATAAAGGATATTAATCAGAACCTTTTATTTCGCTTCCGCACTTATATTTTTTATATACATTTTCTTTTTAAATTTCCAAAATCGTTACAATTTGACTTGAAACTTTCACCTTGGTAGATAAAGGTGGAAATGCCAAACATTCAACCGAGGGACTATTGATGCTTTCATAGATGGAATAATACAATTTCAACTCAGAAACTACAATAACGTTTCATGTTCGAATCTTTTAAGTCTAATGTATACATATAAACACCAATACCTCAACTCCTTGATATAAATATATACAAAGACACACACATACAATTTAACCATGATCTTGATGAACTTACACAGAAAAGATCTTATAAAGTACACCCACAAATCCATTAGTTGGTCTATATATAAATATATATATATATATAGGAAGTATTGCGTTACTGCTGATTTATTAGACAGAGAAACAGAAACAATTCCAATATACATATATGTATATATATATATATATATGGTCGAGGGTCATAATTCTATGATGAGTTATTGAGTCAAAAGTTTTCGAAACACTTCAAGAATCTGAGTGCAGCATCTCTGGCTTGGTGTGGTGGCGGAGTAGTTGGAGTGAGTGGTTGAAACTCAGCTTTCCATTCTGCAATACACTCTTCTGTTTCTTTGCCTGCAACTGGAAGAAATGTGAAGGTGACGATGTATGGATCGTACATCTCTCTCAACTCTCCTCCTACTACTCTGTATCTTACTGATCTCCCTCTTTCCACCACCTCTATTTTCTCTCTTGATTCTTTCACGTACTTGCACACCTCTGTATATACATTTTGAAAATATAAATTAAAAGTATATTATAAGATGATATTGACAGTATTTTTTTTATTTTTTATTTAAAAAATATATATATATATTAAAAAATAATATTTATCTTATTATTGAATTAAAAATTATTTAATTTATTATTATTTAAATATATTATGAACTAATTTATAATAATTAATTTCAATATTGTGTTATTAATCAATTGGTTTGGATAGTGATTAAGTTTGGTTTTATTTCAACGAAGTAATGATATAAATATTATTTATTTATTTTTTAAATATAATAAGGCTGATGATAAAAATATAATAAAAAATATATATGTATAAGTAACAAACAAAACAGGGTTAAAATATCTAGTGAGACTACCAATAATTGGACACTATATATATGCGTTATATATATATATATATATATATATATATATATATATATAAGAATATGTATTGGAAAATTTTAATATAAATAAATAAAATATTGAATAATAAAAAGAATACATAAATCACCGTTTGAGCCAACCCATGCATGATGTAATCATCACACCACTTTTTCACGTGAGACAAATACATATGTTTCTCTAATTTATTTGCGAGCAGCATATTTAAATGTATATATATATATATATATATGAAATGAGATTTACATTCAATATTTATTAATCTTACATGTAATTAATTTAAATTATAAAGAATATATATGTGATCATGTGTATAACTCAGGCACGAAAAGGTGTGATATATATATATATAGATGTCAAGAAATGAATTCTCTTTGCAGAAATTGATTACAGGAGTGTATAGTGTATATATATATGTGTGTGTGTGTGTGTGTATGCCCTAGTAATCGATCCTAGTAAATTCATAATCACATAGCTCTATATGTGTGTGTGTGTGTGTGTATATATATGTGTGTGTGTATGATCATGAATAAGAGATGAAAATTAAGAAGAGGGAGAAAGGGAAGATGTATGTATATGTATGTATATATACGGACCAGGGCCAAGCTTGAAAAGTCGAAGACTGCCAGGGGCGCCATCTCCATGAAGATAATAAGCAGCAGAAAGCATTTGAGGGTTAATTTTGGAGATGATTTCATCGTTTCTGTACATTTCCCATGCTTTCTCAGCTGGGATGTTCAGAATCACTTCTCCTCTCATCATCATACTCATCTCTCTCTCTCTCTCTCTCTCTCTCTCTACTTTTGTTTTGATATATATAAACTGGTATAGTTATGTGTGTATATATATATATATAGACACATGTGGAGAGGACCAAGTCTCTCCACCTGGTATATTATTACTGCTACAAGTATATAATAATGATACAACTATATGCCCCTCAACCCCAGGTTAACACCATATATATATATATATATATGCATACACACACACACACACACACACACACACACAAACTTATAAGTTCTGGGACTATCGATTCAGTCACTAAATTATTTTGGGAGAAATCGTTTTTAACAATTGAGTGTAAATATTTGTACATATGTGTATATGTATATGTATATTTATGTTCTTTAAGGATATTTGATGAGCAAATGATATTCTAGAATTAAGCATCAATTTGATGAAATTTAGGTTTTGTTTAATAAATGAAAATATTTTTTGAATTTATATGTGTTTGTGTATATATGTATTCATTTATGAGAATATTTAAGTCAAAAAATATTTTTTTAATACAAATATTAAAAATAATATTTTTAAATTTTCAGACCCTGCAGTCATTTCTTGTCATCTTTGTTAATTACTCACTAATTTATAAGAAAAATAAATAAAACACATGTTAAATTTAAGAACAAATAATAGAAAGGCATTAGGGTTAATGCATAATGATTAACCCAAAAGTTACCTTTAGGATAATATATATAATACATATATATATATATATATATATAGAGAGAGAGAGAGAGAGAGTGAGAAAGAGGTTGGTGCCTACAAATTCTTTACCCACTCTTGCCTATAAACAAAGCATACAACATTAATTTCAGTTCACACACTCCAAAACTAAAGTAGATGCTGCTAAATCTCTTCATATCTCCATACACTACTAATATAATATAATATAATGTAATATATATATATATACATTTATGTGTGTGCACTTGTAATATAATATAAAATGACACGATGATAGATTTGTGCCTCCATTAATACAACACTTGACCAACTATTTCTTTCAAAAACTTTCAAGTCCTTCTACTCTCATTACACTGGAATCTATATATATATATATATATATAGAATCCTGCTATACATATTTATGCATGATAAGAAAGTTATATGCCCCCTTTTAATTGGGTACTTTCTCATCAGGTGGTGGAATCTCATCAGGTGGTGGAAGGAGTAAAATTAGAGAATTATATACAAAATGTCTCATACTTTTATCTGTGTGTATATATATATATATATATATATATATAATTTAACTAATGTATATTAAGAATGTGAAACGTAAATTCCATCCTTGAAAATACTTATCTAAATCATATATATTCATTGAAATCCACACTGAAGAAGTGAGCACTCCATAGTCTACATATAATATATAAAACCTTGTTGTGTAATATACAAAAAGCACCATACTGGTATAGATTGAAAATTCAGAAGATTAACTTATTCAAAATTAAGTTTTCTAGGAACTCAAGGATTCTAATCTACAAAATCTTAAAAAACCTCCCATCCATTCATCTCTAAGAACAGAACATGGATATCATCCCGAAAGCGCCCATAAAAAACCCTCGCTTGTCCGGTGTTAATAGTACTGTCCGTGTACCATATTATGCCACATAACAGATGATAGAAAAAGACTAAAATAGTGTGATGGATTATAATTTCTTTTGCTTGGAAGTGAAAATCCAAGAAAATGAATAAAGAAAAAAATTGCTAATGAGCACGTGAAATACCCAATCAAAGCAAGTACTTCTCAACGACAGTCCGGCCAAACTTCTCCTGAACATCTTTCGGTGTTTCAATCTGGAAAATGCAGAATCAAAGCAGTTAAATAGATGTTGACCAGTCGAGTACTGAAACATGCCTCTGATAAGAGATTTCGGGTTACTTACAGCATTCAGAGCTTTTAAAACGGCTTTAACTGTGTTATGAGGATTCCTTGAGCCAACCACCTAACAACAAGATAAGAGGTTATATCAAAGCTAATATTTTATAAACAAGCAGTAAAGAACAGTATTGGTTCCAATCAGTTTAAGCAGCATATTCACCTTGGATTTGACATTCTTGAAACCGGCTAAATACAAAATGTTTTCAACAGTTCTTCCTGCTTTCATACCTGTTCGAGTAGGAGCAGGCCAGAGATACACCTATCACAGATTATATACCATGTCAAAACAAGAGAGAAATTTTGGGATGTAAATATTTTCTTTTTTCTAAGAATATATTAACATGAGGCTTGAAAAAGTCATCGAGAAGGATAAGAACCTTAGTTTTCTTATATGAAGTTTGCACAGCGTGTGCAATTGTATGTTCTTCATGACGCTCCACGTAGTGAAGATTTTGAAAACATTTCTCGTATGCCTGTTTATTTGATCAAGTAGGAACATGATATACAAACATGTTATAGATTTATAGTTATAGTAATATAAAAAAATAGTAATATATATTTATATATAGAAAGAGAGAGGTAGGGATAGAGAGAAGGAGGCTCAAGCCCATAACATTAAAACTGAAATCGAAAATGCCATTGCGAAATTAATAAACCAAAATAGTTTACTATGCATTCTGATTCTAAGCTGCAGCCTAAAACTTGAAAAAAAATTTCCTCTTCTTCTTTTTTCCTTTGCTGAGAGATATAATGTTCTAAGTCGAATATGTTTTTTGATGACATTTATAAGGAGATAGTTTTCTTTTTATTTTTTGCTTCTCTTGGGCTCATCCCATGGTTTCTTCAAGAAGATCTTTCCTTCTGTACTGTGAAGGGATTGGGATGCTATTCTATATTGATATGGTTTTTATTTGTTTCTTTTCTTTTGGAGCATAGCTTATCCTCCTTTGGTTTATAATCTTTGTTATGAAAATAAAATCATCAAACGATGAGTGAAAAGTATAAATGCACGGGATAAGAAATCCTCCTAAGCTAACAAAAAGAAGAAAACAGGAAAGAATCACATAAAACCAAAATAACACCACATCTCAATCTCTCTGCAAAGTAGCCAAAGAGACATCCCTAGAAAACTCATGAACCTTAGCTCAAAATAGGCAAATAAAACCAAATTGTCACAGAGGGTAAATGAAGGAAAGTGATAATCATTTAAAAGTCTAGCATTTGCACTCCAGCCACAGCACCCACAAATCAACAAAGAGAGTTCTCCTCTGAAGCACCTTAGTTTCCTTCTTCACCAGAACTCTCCCCAGGGGAATAGACAGGAAGCACTTGGGGAAAAGGTTGCAACTAGCCTGATGCCAAAAGTTCCAAAGAGCCTAGAAAAAGTCTTCAAGCCACCCAGTGCATAGATTGTTATGGGAGCCAGCCTCCATGAAACACAACACATACAGAAAAAGAGCAGTACTATGGGTTTGCAATTTTTTGGTTCTTACTAATAATAATTATTCTTTAAATCTACAAAAGATTGAAAGTGTTTTAATACAAGTAAAAGATAAGATAAAATGAATACACTTCTCAAAAGATGAAAGTACACCAATAAATAGACTAATTAGAAAAGTTGACTTAATGAAGTAAGTTGTGAAAGATGTCCAGATAGGGTAGACAGTCCATTCGTGGGTAAAGTTTATAGTAGATTCACGCATGGGACAAAGCAGAAGCAGGATTAGTTTTCTAGCTAAGTCCTGAGTTTATATTCAACTTTTATTTTATGTTTGATTTGGTTCCTATGTCCAATGTCATTGGGCAGTTTTAGGATGGATATACAGGAGGTACTTTTACGTTTGAATTTGTAATTCTGGATCTGCTATTCTTATAGGGTAATTAAGATCTTATCAGCAGTTAACTGCTCCTAAAACGTAGGACATAAAAGGCCATCTATTCAGATAATAAAGAGGATGCCGAAAAATAATTCATAAGTTTCTTGAATATTTTAAACTTTTCCAGATCTTTGGTTTCTCTCTCAATAAAGCCCATTCAATCAAGATGAAGGAAAAACCAGAAAACTTTCTGGTTCTTATCTCTCTGGTCCTAATTTACAAGGACCCATAACTCAATCCAAGGCTTTTGATCATACCATAGGCTATTGAAGGGAATGTTCTTATTTAAAAAAAGAAAAAAATTTGAAGAGAGTGTTCTCAATGGACGAAAAATTACAAGAATGCTAAGTTGGATATTTAGTCAAAAGATGAAAGAAAATTTGACGGTACATTGAGATAGGATTCTCTGGACAGTTTACTGCACTGGACTTAAATAAAGTATCAAAATTGAATCTTTGCAAAACAAGATTACAAGGTTGAAATAGTTTTTTTTTTTTTTTTTTTTGGAAAGATACAAGGTTGAGATAGTAAAGAAACATATCATTTAAAGTTATTTCACAATGTAATTGGTTACTCATGGAAAAGAAACCCAGAAAGCCTCACAACTACCTTCGGATGAAATTTAAACGGTTTGAGCATACCAGGATATTTAAAGACAAATTACAAATGATTTTGCTCATAAATCAGAATAGTTGTCAGACAAATCCAAATGGCTAACATGTCAAATTATATCCACAGCTAACTTGTTACAAAATAGAATTAAAAATTATAATCCTGAGCATTTTGCACAACCTAAACCCAAAAAATTCAATAAAAGACGAAAAATAGAAACCATACCTTTTGAAGAGCAATAGGAACTGCAGGGGCCTTGGCTTTTGCAAACCCAATAACACCATTTAGGTTCCCACATGCTAGCATGGCGGTGTACTTCACCACTTGGCCACCCTTAGGAACATTAGAAATCAATTAGGTTGTTTTTCCTGATTTAAAACCAGTATTTAAGTAGATTTTGAAGGGTTCATGCATACCTTTGTAACCTTACAGGTTCGATTCATATCTATCAATCTCACATCAAAACCCTATCATCGTATAAAAACAACTCATGTTAAAATAATCAACAAAGAATTTGGGGAGGAAAGAAAAATAGCATAATTAGTAGCAAGATCATATAGAACACAAAATAACTTGGGACATTAATAACAGCACAATTTCATATCTTCTAGAAAATATGGCATAAAAGACAACAATGCATGATTAAGACGAAGTACAGAGACGACAAAACATGTAACAAATAATTATCATATTCTAACACACAAGGCAAATATTTCACTTAATAGAGCAGACATATATGCCTTTCATAAAGAAGTTGTAACTGCTATTAAGATAACAAGACAATTGTCTCTACACTAAGTGAAATGTTTGCCTTGTGCTATAATATTTGGGCAGACATGATAAATCTTCCTATCAGTCATACTCTGCAAATTCACAAAAACCACATGATAGCTTTTGGATATCATCTTTTAGAATCATCTTTTGTATAAAAAATCATACAATCGCTAGTCAATTATCCATGATATTACTAGCTAGCCACCTCATTACCTAGCAAAAAATTGAATCCTGACAAGATCAGGTGAATCAGAAAACAAGGAAATGAGAAACTGTTTTCTCCATCAACATGTTCTTGTCCTCTGTTTAGAAACAAATTGAATAAACGGATCCATGCAAGGAAGAAAGACAAGATAACATGAAATAGAGGAAAGATCATACAACTATCAGTCCGTCATCTTAATATTGCAGGAAACCAAATTACACCATTAAGAAGAAAAGAATCACCACAATAAAAAGGCAGACTTCTCAATGTTAGATTACTACTTGCAAGCGAGTAATATATAATAATCAAGTTGGAACGTTACATGGACTTACTTTCCTGTAAAGAGGTTTTCTTTTCTGCTCCGTCAAAGCATTTCTTTCCTCTGCAAGATCTCTGATCTCCTCCTCTAGAAGTTTGCCCTTCTTCCCAAAGGTGTGATCCAACTTAGCAAGCTTCTCTTCAAGTTTCTTGTCTATCTCATTGAGCTTCGCTAACAGTATATCATCCTTCTCTTTCATGTCATCATACTCCTCTTCATCATCATCACCAACCTCACCTTGTATTAGTTGGTCCTCTTTATCGAGTCCAGGATGTTCTGGGAGTTCTCCATCTGGATCCTCTTGCTCATGCTGAATGACTCCATAGTTAGCAGGATTATTTGGATCATAAGCTTCCTTCCATTCCACCAACCTCATAGCCCTATTAAGTTTTTGTTCGAGAATGAACTTATCTTTGCCTTCTGCTACTTTCAAACGGTTCATCAAATCACCAATGACTCGGTATTCAGGGCGAAGCTGGAAATGTTTCTGTTCAAATTTATCAATTTTGTTCATCCATTTGAATGCATCGTCAAGTGTCTCTGTCAAAATAAACGTGTGCTCATATCATCAAGGGGTCACCAATGAAGTCATGATTTCTATCCACATATTTGTTCAGCTATTACCAAAGCAAATAAATAAATGAATTTAGAGATAAGACTAATTGCTGATGAACAAAATCATATAGAATAAAATGACAAAATTTACAATTTGTTTTCTTTAAGCACTTCCCAAGATTCTGTCAACGAAAGAAACTTACTTACATGTGAAAAAAACAAAATCAAAATCCAATGCAAGCAACAACTCATATGGCTCCTAAAGCTAACTTAGCACTAAAAAAATTTAAGTCCATCTTCTTTGGTATTTAAAAATAATGGTATATCAATGAAGAAAGAAAAAGAACCCACAAAATTGTTGGAGCATTGTCATTTCATATGAACAAAAATCAAACACTAAAACATCTTCTCACATGATCACACTACATAATCCTAATATTCAAATTTAATATTCATCCTTCAGTAAATATAATTCAAAAGAAACAACTTTAAAACACAGAGTCAAATATACATACCAGCCTCCACGAAGTTTTCCAGCAATTCCTTGTGCCGACTAAATTTCTTCTCAAACACCTCAGCTCTCTTTTGAACCGCCTCAGCGGAAAACCTATCATCGTCTTCATCACTCTCAGAATCCGTGGGCTCTTCATAGGCATTCAAGTCCCCTTTATCCTTCAAAAACTTCTTCTCAAGCTTCTCTATCAACGGCCCAACTCCCATGTAATCCTCTTCATCTTCTGCATCAATGTCTTTAGTATCCAAACCTGCTCTTTTCCTTGCTTCCCTCTCCCGCTGTTTCTCTTGCTCAACTTCCGCCAGAAGATCCTCGACCACTCGGGATGACTCGGTAAATCCGGCGGCCGCTGTGGAAAAATGAGATTTCTGGGAGAGTTGAGGAAAAGAGTGCCCGGCTTTTGTTCGATATCTCTGAGCATCATTAAGAAGAAGATTAGAGAAATAGGGTTTTGGCGAAAATGGTGCAGGCAATTGGGAGTTTTCAGAGGAAGGCAAATAAGGGGAACCGTAAATTTTCTGAGAGGATGGAATTAATGAATTTCTAGGGGATCTTAGGGTTTGTCTGAGTAAGCGACAGTATGAAGATGCTTGAGATTTGGTTGACATTATTACTGATTCATCAGAATGAAGCAGAAAGAAGAGAAATTTTGAGCAAATATCTAGGGTTTTGCAGCTTCAGGGTTTTGTGATTTGGGAAATTAACAGGGGAGGTAGCTTGCTTACAGTGTAAATTAACATTACATTTGGGATGAAAATGAAATTAACCAAATTTACTGAAATGAAAGTAAAATGAAAAAAAAAATTAAATTAAATATTTACTAGAATTTTATAATAAAAATTAAACTAAAAGCAAAATAAACTAAAATAAAATTCTAAAAATAAACAATTAAATTAATATTACACATATTTATAATTTCAAAATAATAAATTTATTAAAAAAAAATTTACACAAATTACTAATTTATAATTAATATAAAACTAATTTTAAATTAAATTTCCATTTTCTTTCAAAAGGTTTTCGTAATTGTATTATAGTGTATTGTCGTTTACATTTCGGTCCACCTTAAAAATAACATACGTGTTATTTAACAATTTTACTTATATATCACGTAATATTTAAAATAGTAGAATATAAACACCGAGAAAAATAACAAAAAGTTATGATAATATGTTTAACGCGTAATATTTTAATTTTAATAGTTATGTAATAAAAGAGGTGTGTAATTGAAAAATAATAATAGCTAACCATGTTAATTTCAATGAAAATATGAAGATAAGGTATCTAATAAAAATTTGGACGGTAATTCACAATGATTATATACAAACGTGTAAATATATAAATAAAATGAATGGAATATTGTTAAAATATTAAAAGATTTAATTACGAGAGAACTATAATGATATTTGAATATAATTATTTACTTAATCTCGAATCTTAATACTATTTTTATTTTATTCACTTAATCTGTATTGGTAATGATATAAGACTTACGAAATAACTCATTAAATTTCTTGTACAATAAGTTTTTATTACTATAATTATTAATTTTACATATAAAGTTAATATATGTTTTTTAGTTTCGTAAAATTCGTTGTAATTATCGTACTTAGAATAACATAATTTTTATAGAATATTCATTTTATGTAATATATTCGTTAAGACGTAATTCAACTTGATCATTGCATTTACATATTTAATTTATAATTTTTGAATAAAATATAAAAATTTTAATTATTATATTGTTGGTATCAAAACTAATATAACCGATAAATATAAATATTTAAAGGGTGTTAGGTGATAATAATTTTAAAACATGTAAGTAAATAAAGATAATATTTGAATTTTTTAATATATATATATATATATATATAGAATGACAGCTTATATATACAATAGTAAGAGTAGTACATGTCATAATTAAATATCAATATTTACCCCTATACTTAATTATCATCAACATATTAATCTCTTTTTAACAGTACCAATTGAAGTTCAGATACAGAGAAAGTAATCAAGTACCAAATTCACAAATTCAATCATCCATGAATTTCAATTTGCAGAGGAAGCATTATCCATGGATCAAATTTTGAAGAACATGAAAAGAAATTGTTGTTGTATAAAGAATCTGAAACAATTTCTTTACAAATTTTTTCACAGATCAAACTAAATCTACTAATCGAATACTCTTTAACAAAAAGATTAAAGAGGAAACAGATCAAACTAGAGATCAAGCTACATCTACTGATCAAATTCTCTTTTAACAAAAAAATTAAAGAGAAAGAAGAAGAAGAAGGAAAAGATTCATATAACGTTTGAATTTCAAGAACCGATCATCGTCATTAAATGAATTTCGTGACGAGTTTCTTGAAGACAGGGACCGAGGGAAGCTTCACCAGAATTTCAAATCTATTGCCTTCAAATCAGATTTTCTTTCGCGAGTTTCAAGAACAAATCAAAGAATTCAGCTCCGCATTCGAGAACCAGAGGTCCGTCAATCTTAGGATCAAGCCGATCATCGTCATTAACGAATTTCTTAACGAGTTTCTGGAACGCAGGGACTGAGAGAAACTTCACCGGAACTTCAAATCTTTTACATTCCTTACCGACGTAAATCGGCACACGACCTTTCCGAGCTCGTTTCTTTCTGCGACTCACGGCCGTCACCAGAGGCTTGTAAGGATTTTTCGAATAGCGGAGCCCTAAACGTCTGATAACAACAGAGACGAAACCGCCGTTGAAGAAGCTTTTGGAGCGCATATTCGCAGAGTTACTGTAAATCTTGAACAGGAGAGCAAGGCGATGACAGTGGCGGATCAGAAGGGGGAAATGACAGTGACAATCTCCGGCGGATGATTCTTTCGGAGAAGAAGATGAGGAAGTTGAAAGAGAATATGGGAGTAAATACAACGGATATTTGTGTGTATATATAGAGAGAGAGAGGGAAGGGGGAGACGTTTGGTTTTCTTAGCCAAACAGGAAACTAATTTATTTTTAATTTTCTTTAATGCCAAACAGGGAATTAATTTTATTTTTAATTTTCTTTTCTCCTAAATAGGAAACTAGTTTTATTTTATTTTTAAATATTAGGGATAACCAAATAATAATACCATTTTTTTCCTCTATACTCAAAACAAAAGCATTTATTTATTTATATATATATATATATACATAGATGGGAATCATTTTTTTTTCTCCTCAATATGTAATTTTTTTTGGGGTTTATTTTATAAGTTTATTATGATAATAAAATTGTGATTAATAGTAAAGCTACTTGATTTAAATAAGAAATTAATGTAAATTTCATTATAACAAAAAGAATATTTAAAAATAATAACTTAATTAACTGCTATAACTAACAAGAAAAATAATAGTAAAAAAGGGAGTAATGATATATTTAAGTTAAAAGAAATATTTTATGATAATTAGATTTTTTTAGTTATGATAATTATAGCGAATTAAAATTTCTTTTTAAAAAAAAAAATGGTTAAAAGGGGGAGAATGAATAAGTGAAGACAAATAAAAAAAATTTTAATATTAAAAATTAAAAATGAATTTTTTGTTTAGTATAAGAGATTATGTATGTATATATATATATATGTGTATATACTTTTGTAGTAAGTAAGACTCCAACATCTTATCTTAATTTTTGTCAAAATGAAGAAATATCAAATGTAATAAAAGGTGAGTTTAATGAAAAAGAAAAAAAAAAAGGAAATATGTGGTTTTATTGTTAAAAATTAATAATTTTGCTTTTAAAATATTATTTTACAAGGAAAAAAGAAATAGAGACAAATATAGATATTAGTGTGATCAAAATACGAGAAAATTTATTCAAGTAATTTTTTTTTAGAAAAAGAAAAAAAACTAAGTGTTCCAACTTTCAATTGGACCAAAAAAAGTGGAAATTTGAATTTCCCATTTTAAAAAAATTAAAAACGTGAGTTTAACAACTTAATATGAAGAATACAAGAAAATAAAAAAATGAAACGTTTTAGTCGATAAGAAAAAAAATTCATTTTCTTCGTTAAAAAATAAGAGGTGGAACCAATAAAGATTTCTTTTCCGATTTATCTATCGAGTTGAATACTTAATTCAAGATTTGTTTTTGATTTAACTCGTAGAAATTAATAAAAAAGTCAAATATCTTATGATACATCATATCCGACGATCATTGATAAAGTAAATAGATATGTTAATTCTTAAAATTTTTTGTCTGATTCAAAATTATGATATGAAATGAATTCTTCTTTGTTTCGGTCGTAAAATAGACAAAATAAATTAAAGAAACAACAAAATGAATTTTTTTTCTTTAAAAAAGAGAGAATATTTTTAAATTAAATTGATACTTTTATATATAAAAAAAATAAAATACATGGGTTTAAAGTAAAAAAACAAAAAAAAAAAGCTATATTGTAGAAACCATGAATAAGTATTTATAGGCAAAAGAAGAAAATAATAATAAAATTAAGAGAATAAAACATTCAATTGAAGGTAGAAAAAAATGCCCAAGTGACATTTTTTAATATAAAAGTTAAAAACTAATATGAAATTTACTTAACAATTTGGAAAAAAATAATAATCTAAAATTAAAGTTTGCTAATCACCCAAATTTTCCCAAGAGTCAGCCTGAATCATACAGAAATCTGCAGTGATATTTATGGCATAAGTTAAAGAAATCTCTTCATTTTCTACATAAATTAAACTAACATTTTCTGCGTCGTTGCCAGTACAAGCCTTACAAACACAACAAATACAAACATGCATACAACACAAGTTTGAGTTCACAAAAAAATTAATTGTATCGTCAAATACATGACTTCTTGTCATGGCAATGGAGGGAGAAAAATCAGAAGAACGTTTGTGAGGACGAACAAGTATGTGCTGATGAGATTCAGAATTCCTTGCTGAAAAGGGCTAACCAGAAAATTTCAATCGTACATACCTACTGGTACAAGTGATCTTCATGCTGCTTTTCCTGTCAAAAGGGCATTTGAATTTGTAAACTGGCTTTCAAATCCCAATGCAAAAATCTTTGTCGACTTAGCTACGAGAAGATGTAGTTTCCTGAAACGTCCTGTGACAAAAGCAAAAGAAAGGATAAGATTCGAAGATCAAGGATTTAGGATGCGGATGCCATTCCGGATGTCATTCTGCATTATTACGTACATTCTGGATTTTGTAAACTAAAAATACAAATTAATCAGACACTAATGTACAATGTCAAAGCAACAGATGCAAACAAAAAAGAAAAAATGGACAAACGCATTACAGTGCGGAGAAAGGAGTTTTTATCTGCCAGCAAAAAGCTCAACCATAACATCTATAGACTACAATCTCATTAGTTAGTAGCATTCTCATTTCACCGAAGAAAAGCAGAATGAATATGGAAAAATTCTGAGGAAATAAGGCTGTGTAAGTTCAAAAAATTTTCTTGAGACACAATTTCCAAAAAAGTTGACACATTTTGGTTACTCGAAATGTGGATGAATGAATTGTATTTTATCGAGTATCAAGACTCTACATATACAAGTCTTCAACAATTATATAAGAAAACCTAATTAATTACAAAGATTACAAAAATTACATTAGAGTTTACCATACTCACTTACACACGTACACTTCTCAATATTCTCCATCAAGCTAATAAATAGATGTTATCCATTCTCAATTTGCTAATAATAGTCTGAAACACATGATTACTTAATCCTTTAGTCAATGCATCTGCAAGTTACAAAGTAGTGGACATGTATAGTATGTACACCAATATACTATCCAACTTTTCTTTCATAAAGTGTCGATCGACTTCAATATGTTTCGTCATGTCATGTTGTATAGGGTTGTGGACGATACTAATAGTTGATTTATTATTATAATAGAGTCTTATAGGTCTATCTAATTGAAATTTCAAGTCTTCCAAAATTATCTTTAACTATGAGAGTTCACACACCTTTGGGCGATAGCCCCTAAACTCTAATTCAATATTGGATTAGGATAGAATACTTTGCTTTTTACTCCTCTTAGTCACTAGGTTTTGGCTGATAAATGTGCATTATCTAGATGTAAATCTTCTGTCAACTAATGAATTTACATAATTAGCATCAATATATGATTCAAGGAGCAGTTATTATTTTCTTGAAAATAATTCCATTTATACCCTTCAAGTAGTGGAGTACCCTAGAGGCAGCTTACAGACGCACTTTTGTGAGCTTATGCATGAATTAACTCACTACATTTACTACATAGTTTATGTCTAGTTTTTTATGTGACATATCACCAGTCTCTAATACATCTCCTTCTCCACCTCAAGTTCTTCCAACGCAAGTCCCAATTTGTGATTGGAATCAATTAGAGTATTGGCGGGATTGCATGCCTTTGTCAGTTTCCTTCAAAAGATCTAGAGTGTATCTATGCTGAGATATAAATATGCTGACTTAGAGTAGACCATCTCTATTCCGAAGAAGTACTTTAATCTTCCTAACTCTTTAATTTTAAATTCTTTCACTAAACATTGTTTGAGAGTTGTCTTTTCTCCTTTATCATTTGCTGTAATAATAATATAATTTATATAGACCAGTTGCACTATGATTCCCCTTGTCTCCAAGTGCCTGATAAACAGGATGTAGTGTGGTGACTCTGTCTATAGCCTATGGATAACATTACTCTAAATATTTTCCAAAACCATGTTCTAGGAGACTGCGTAAATTCATACAGAATCTTTTTGAATTTGCATACCTTATTTTCCTCTCTTCCTTTGGCGAACATGTGATGAATCTCCAAATAAATTTCGTCCTCCAATTCCAAATGTAGAAAGATATTTTTCACATCAAACTGTTATAATTGCTAATTATATTTAGCAGTTAGAGATAGTAGAATATGTATTGTATTCATATTTACAATAGGTACAAAGGTCTCTTAATAGTCAATTCCGTAAATCTAGGTATATTTTTTACCCACGAATCATGAATTGTA
This sequence comes from Carica papaya, assembly GCF_054855325.1. NCBI lineage: Eukaryota > Viridiplantae > Streptophyta > Magnoliopsida > Brassicales > Caricaceae > Carica > Carica papaya. The sequence continues at coordinate 43,735,863 of NC_142313.1, read as the reverse complement.
TCTCTTGGTCGTTCCACTAGACTTACATTTGATAACATATTCGCAACCTACAAGTATTTTCTCTTTAGATAGTTCCACCACTTCCCAAGTCTGATTTTTCTCAAGTATATGCATTTCAACATTCATAACATTTTTCCATTCCTTTATGGTTAAGCCTTAGATAAATTTTTGAGAGTAAATATTGTATTCAGGCTTATAAGAAATTTTTTGTGAGTTGGTGAATAATTTTCAAAAGACACAAAAATTAAAAAATGGATAGAGTGGATACTAGGCGCATCTTTTAGTCCTTTTTCTAAGTGCAATAGACAAATTAGTATCAGTAAGATAGTGATTCTCATAGTTTACCTAACTTCTAGTGCCCGACTCAAATTCTTAAATGTGTTTTGGACTAAAGTTGGAGTTTTTCCTTCTTGAATACAACAAGACAATATGTGGGTCCTGCATAGGTTGTGATCAAACTCATTTTGTGAGGTTTTGAGTTTATTTTGTGGGATATGATCTTTTAGTGAGGTGATGGGCTTAGATAATATAGGTAAAGTGTCTAGAAAAGGGGAGAAGTTTCATAAAATGAGTCTCTTGAGTCTCCCTTATCTTTCGGTATAATCTTTATATGAAGAAAAGGTTAGTAAAAGAAGGACTTGGTCTCAATAAAGGTCACATCTATATACACATAAAATTTCTTTATGGATAGATATTGACACTTGTAATCCTTTTGAGCAAAGTAATAGCCCACAGAGATACATCTGATTTCCTTAGAGCCAAGTTTTCCTCTTTGAGATGGATGTATGAAAACATAACAATACACTCAAAGACATGAGGTATAATGTTATTGGTGACTTGTACCCATAGAAAGAAGGTAACTAGAACTTCCATTGGACTACGAAGCTTTAGTACTCTAGATGATAATCGATTTTGATAAAATATGTGACAGTTAACACGCTTTCCTCCAATAGTGTTTAGGTATATGGTTTTAGAACAAGAAGGCACAGGTAGTAGCAAGCAGATAACTGTTTTTTTATTCTATGACTCCATTTTGTTATGGAGCATATATACAAAAAGACTCATACATAATTCGTTCTTTTTAAAAGAAGATAGTTATGGTGTGGTTAAAATAATCTCGGCGCATTATCAATTCTAAAACATTTAATTGTATCCAAATTGTGTTTTAATCATGATATTAAGCTAGAGAACTCAATCCAGTTTAGATTTCAATAGAAAAAGCTAAATAACCCAAGTACAGTCATCAATGAAGGAAAGAAACTATCATGCCCTAAAAATGTTAGGAACACTAGAGAAATCCCAAACATCACTATGAATCAATTGAAATTGAATATCACTTCTTTTATTAGTAGAAGTAAAAGTTGTACACTGGTGCATTGTTAGGTCACCTACGTTACAGTGTAAACTTTCATTGTTGCAATTAGAAAATAAAGAGGAAACATGATCTTAAAAGTAGAGAAAGATGGGTGTCCTAACATCTTATAATACTAACAAAACTTGTCTAATGTGGTGGTGGAGAGAACAGTGCTGGGTATGTCAGGTGTATTTTCAGGAAGTACAGTCCTTCCCAAACCTTATATGATACATTCCTTGTTGACCCCTGCCATAAATTGGTAGACTTTTTCTTTCTCCACAAACATCTTTAAGGCAGCTGCATCTTTGCCATTTTCCATAGTAATACTATAATGCTGATCAAGCTCCTACTAGAAGCTTCAAGAAGATTTGAATATTTTGTGATTGTCTAGTTGTTTTGTTTCGTTTTTTGGGTTTTGACGGTCATACCGTACATCTGGATTGCATTTTTTCCTTTAGAATAGATTCCCGAATCGAATTGCAAGTATCTTTTGCTGTAGACAGGTACATAACTAGTTTACTGATCTCTTGTGTCATAAAGTTCCAGAGTCAAGCCATAATCATAGATTCTTCTTTATCCTAAGCATCAAAAGTGTGATCTCCATGCTTTGAACTGGTGCCCAGGAGATGACTTAACTTTTCTCGATCCTTGAGAATGGTCCAAATTTATTATGACCAACTAAGGTAATTTTTTCCATTGAAGCAATAGGTAACCTGAACTGGTTGAAATTCGTTGTTGTTATGTAATAAGTTTCCCATTGCAAAGCTTGTGCAGGTAGATTGAGACATAACTTTCAATATTCTTCAAGAAATTTTTAGGACTTGATGAATATAACAGTGAAAGCTGGAGGAACTGTTTCTGGCAGACAGTTGCTGCACAGGGGGAGGAATGACTGATGGTTGGCAGAACAGGGGCGCACACAGGGAGGCACACGGCTGAAGGGTCTGGCTGTGCACGTGGCTGGCTGTCGCTGCAGGAGGGGTCACAGCTAGAGACAGATGCAGCTTGGCGTGGCGGAACCTGGGTGGCAGACATGGCTGGAGGTACGTGCAATAGGCTGGTCTTTGTGACTGCAGGCGGCTGGTCAGGCAGCTGCTCGTAGCAGCAGCCTGGTTTAAAGGCCAGTGGTGGCTGGCTGGCTGCTTTTGGTATGAAGGCTGACTTCCCTTAAGGTTTTCTTATTTTGGCAACAAAGTGTGAATAAGTTTTGTAAAAGAGACTAGGTTTCTTAATTTTAGGTCTCAAGTACCACGTAGAAGAATGAATCGTATTTTATTGAGTGTTGGGATCCTATACATACAAGTATCTAGCAATTATACAAGGAAATCCATACAAGATTACACTGAATAGATGTATTAATAATATACTTTTTACCCTACTAACTTACACAGGTACACTCCCCAACAAGATGTACAGACGTTACGGCCTTGATGAGTCTGCTTGATCCAGCTCTGCACTCAACATACGATGTAGAAGAACATCAACTCTCCCACTCCGGGTCTTTGTGCTGTACCAAACAATGAGAACATGAATTGAAGGTGGTTTGAACTCTGCAAACCATATTACATGTAAATGAGAGCTTTATAAGAAATAATTAGCAAGAAGTACATACCCAGCATAACGGCGTTTGTACTTTCCTGATCCTGATTCGTCATCCTAGATTGAGAATGCAAAATAAAACATCTTAGTTATACCATAGGAGCTGAAAATATCAACTAGCAAATGAGTTGAAGCATGTGACAGAATGGTAATTGAAGAAAAAATAACAAACTAGCCACTTCAGAAGCAAGATCAAATCTAGCAGACATGCTAATAGCATTTTATCTCTTTTCTCTTCAGTTCAAACAAGCAGAGCCGAAGATAATGAGATAAAAATTCTTCCTTCCCCACCCAGGCACCCACCAGTCTACACTTGTAACAAGATCCTGATGCTAGGACATATTTAGGGATAGTAGTTTACTTGAAAAATTTGATGTGTTGCTCAGTTTTCATTTAGGCAATTATTGGGGCAAGTGGCATGTTGAGGATGGTGTCAAACTGTGAATATTTCTTCTACAATGGAAAATAACATGATTTAGGCTCTATTTTAGGTAAGTTTTATTACAATCAATTTCCTATTTAGCTAGAATATCTTTTAGGTTTCATTTTCTTATTAAATGTATCATTATGGATATATGAACCATTTCTTAAATATGACATCATGAACCAATATTTCAGCTTATCCTTTTAGTGTGGTATCTTACAATTAAGCTTAGAGTTCAGCAACCTTCACTCGTTTTACTCACGACCACACTTTATACTGATCATAACCATCTATAATGAAGGAAAAAACATCATTTCTAATCCCTCGAAGATCCAATTCCCTTTCAATTACTGCCCTATTTCTCTCCAGTAAAAATCCGTCTTCCGTTCATTTGCAATTGACTCGTCTCCTCATTTTGTTTTGCAAGGACCTTTGGATTGGCAATAGTCCTCTAGTCAACATATTTTCTCATCTTTATAATATCTCCTTTTATCATAATGCTCCCATTTCTGACTTCTTTAATTACCTTTGATGGCTTTGATTTTGATGTACCAACAAGGTGAAGAGAAGATATTACTGACCTCATTCTTATCTTCACACTGTTCTGATGTTTCAAGATCCATTTCAGCAAAGAATGCCTCCAAAACAAAAGCCACAACCTGAAATTACATGCACAAGAAGAATAATGAGTTTCTTTTGAACTGTCTAAAGACAATTTGGACTGTTGAGATATCCATTTGCTGATGCAGTGGCAATGGTTCACATATAAAATATTCAAAGTTATGTTTCCTCTGTTATTATGATTAATAAATATCTATATAGACTTGGATCATAACTTTTGTATTTGGTTCAAAATTGACCACTTCCATTCCTACCTTGAATTCAGATGGAGTCTTACTCTCACTTAACAAGATATGAATAAAAACACACGTAATCTGAACTAAAATAGATTAGGATACTGAGAATCGTTTTGTATAACAGGTATTCTTTGATGTTTTCTCCCATTTCCATCAATAGTTTGACAAAAATCTAAAGTCATCAATTAAATACATGGAGTCAGATTTTTATCGAACTATTGATAAAATAGGACAAAATATGAGTGTGTATACCCACTATACAACATAATTTCCCTTAGAATAGTAAATACGTTTCCTGTTTTTAACCTCATCTCGTTTTATCAATTTCGGTTCAAATTCCCCTAAACCAAACATAACCAAAATGTTTATAACTAGTAAATGATCATAAAACAAAACAACAGTTCTTTGTTCTTCTCTATCCTGTAATAAACATTCACAACTACAACAAAAGTATAAACCATGTTCTCACTTCTGTATACACTAAATATAATCCAAAACATTATTTCAGACATAATCACTTGAATAGGTGTTGTATAACTTCTGAAACATCAAATAGTTTTTGTTCAAATTATGTTAATAACTAAGCACCTTTAGGGATTTCTCCCTGCAGGCAACACAAATGCGACATCAATAATTTTCCACATGTTAACAAACATATATTATGCTCTATGATTCAGCATTGAAGGAAAAAAGATACATTTAGTTCCGCTTGTCCATGATGCATGTGTGCAAAATAAATAATGGTAAAACTCGACTAAGCACACTGACATTTATGCAATTGGGAAAACAGAAGCTACTTAGTTTTAGACTTCCTGCTCTGGCCCTAACTCAGATACAAACCAAGAATTGAATAAAACAAATTCACCTCTTACAATGTTAAGGACGATACTTTAGTTTGCAAACATTAAATTCACGACTTGTTACACATATATATGGTGTCTACTGGCAAATCGATGCATGTTATCAGTTATAAGGTCCATGATAACTGATCCGTTATCTTTTCCTTTTCTTGAAAAAAGCACCCCTGTATGAGCTAGGCAGCCAACTGCAGGCCCATAATGGATGAGAAAGGATGCTTCCCTCTTCATTTTGACCAGGAGTCAAGACTAAGACATGTCCCTTTTATCTTCTACCAAAGCTCTATAGCCTCAGATTTAATTAAATTAGCTGGGTCTATCACCTGAAAACCTATACATGTAGACTAAGCAAGGGCGATGGTGAATAGAAGATTTACCACATGTTATTATACTTTTCTTTGGGGTAACTTGGTCACTTAAAGGAGTAAAAAGTATAATCTAGTTGTGAAATTGAGTGCAGAGTCAGAATTCCGAACAATTACATAAGAGATATGTGAGCTACTATGATTAAAAAGGATTCTAAAAGATCTAAGAATCAAATGAGATAGCTCTATGAGCCTTTACTATGGTAACCAGTCGGCTATACGCATAGCTTGTACACAGTACAATACAATAAGAAAAAATACATTGAGATTGATAGATATTTTATTGAAGCGAAGTTAGACAATGTCCTGATATGTACACTATACCTACCTACCAATTCACAGCTTGTAGACATGTTAATCAAATGCTTGAATAACCCAACATTCTGGACCATCATTGTCAGCTTGAGGATGAATAATTGTATTCCCAGCTTGAGGATGAGTGTTGAAGAATGTATTTAATATGTAATCCTAAATTAGGTTAAAGAACATTGTGGTAAAATATGTCCTTTGTACTTAATTGTCAGTTTCATTTCTTATTCTAGAAAACTTTTATATATAGGATCATATTATTCGACAATAAACACAATATATTATTCTTGACAAGACTTGCTCAAGTCAATTTTAAGTCATAACTAGAAAGTTCATTGTAATTTATGCTCCACATCCATGGTAGCTCAAAGTCTATTAATTTCATTAAAAAAGTTTTATTAAATAGGGATAATAGAAGGTTTATTGACTTTGTTATCCGTAGATCTCCTTTTCACTGCTATCCCTTGGATTTGAAACAAAATCCAAAAGAAACAAGCAGCCAAATAGATATGCAGACACACAAAATTATACAAGAAATCACTCAGATGAGCAGGAGAATGACTAAATCAGGATGTACATGAAATAGTATCAGTAGCAAACAAGATCAATAGCTCGTGGCAATAAATGAAACTTACCAAATTCAACAGAAGTAAAACAGTAATCAGGTAGAAGCTGACGAAATATACAAGTGTCCAAGAAGTTCCTGTCAGCTCTGCATAGCTCTGAAACGGACACAGAGTAACAGATCCTCAAGCACGATCCATAAGTTGAGAAGAAAATGCAGTTATAAATTATGTAGAATACAATTAAATTGCTATAGATTCTGAAATCTGATTTATGGACCATCAATGGTTTGCACTGGACAGTGTGAATGAACTTTGTGATATTTGCTTTGTTAGGAAAACTTTTTTTTTGAAATAAAAAATATTCAGTATATTAACAGGTACTAACAAAAACGGGGGTATCACCTATCCACAGAAGAATTTACATTATAGTTAAAGACTCAACAACATTCCCAAAATCCTCATCACAAACAACGTCGTGACTTAATAGGATAGACCCAAAAAAATTCAGCCATCTATCTTTTGACTTAGAAAAATTGCATTCCTTACCCTCAAAAGTTCTACAATTCTTTTCTTTCTACAAAACCCAAAAAAACCATTAAAGGGATCACATTATCTAATTTATTTCTAACATTAAGACCATCCCAAGCCCAAATCTCATTCATCACTGACCCAGCAATGACCCACTTAATGCCCAGAATACCATACACAAAAATCCACAAACTATAGGCAAGAGGACACCAAAGAAGAAGGTGGTTGCAAGTTTCCTCCGTCTTCAAACAAACATAACAAGCATTCACAAAAATACAGCTCTTCCTCTTCAGCATATCGATTGTTAAAATCTTTTCCAGGCAAGCCTCCCAAGCAAAGAAAGCAACACGAGGGGGGACCTTTATTTTCCATATTTGTTGGGCAGGAAAATGGCTATTGGCAGCAGCACTCTTCATGCAAAGAAAATTGTAGAAAGAAGACACAGAGAAAGCCCCATTTTTTTCCAAGGTCCACACAGGAAGATCAGCATTAGTAGACACAGTCAAGTTGGCGAGAAGCTGTAGCATATTTTCATATTCTGTCAAGTCCCAATCGTTCAAATTCATACTAAGGCTTAAGGACCAAACAACCAACCCATTAGACACTTGGTAGGCCTTCTCAACCAACAAATTTTTATTCTGTGAAATATTGAAAATGCCAGGGAATCTACCCTTTAGGTTGCCCTCTCCAATCCAATTATCTTCCCAGACATTAATCAAATTCCCCCAACCCAGCTTGCATTTAATACACTGAAAAAATCTCAACTTTAACGAGAGAACTCTCCTCCACAACTCTCTTCCATGAGGATATGAGAAACGGTTACAGCCATAAGCATTTGTACACCTCCCCCAGCGAGATTCAACAATTCTATGCCACAAACTTTTATCATTCCTAAAGTACTTCCACAGCCATTTACCTTGAAATGCCTCATTCATTTTGACCAAAGATCTAATACCAAGCCCCCCATATGCAATCAGATCTTTTAATGCTTCCCAATTCACAAAGTGAAATTTATGGGTTTCATCCTTATCACCCCATAAAACCTACATTGAATTGCTTCTAATTTTTTAACCACATTTACCGGAATGGTTAACGTTGATAAATAATAGATTGGAAGATTTGCAAGAGTGTGTTTTATAAGGGTAAATCTGCCCCCTTCGGGTAGAAAGTTCCTTTTCCACCCTGCTAATCTACTCTCAAATAAATCAATGATCGGTTCCCAAGTGCCTTGATCCTTGTATTTGGCTCCCAGCGGGACACCAAGATATTTGAAAGGAAACTTGATCTCTTTGCATCTTAAAATTCTAGCAAAAGATACAACATCACCATTGCCTCCAATTCTAGCCAATTCAGATTTGATGAGGTTAATTTTGAGACCTGAAACAACTTGGAACCAATAGAGAACATATTTTAAATACAACAGATTTTTCAGATCTGGTTGGCAAAAAATGAGAGTATCATCCGCGAAAAATAAATGAGAGATTTCCGTAAAATTATCTCTCTTTCCAACCCGAACCCCCTTCAGCAAGTTAAGCTCTTTAACCCTTTCGATAATCCCATTTAAACCTTCCATTACCATGATGAACAATAGTGGGGATAGGAGATCCCCTTGTCTAAGCCCTCTTGCAGCACTAAAGAAATTTGAAGAGTCTCTGTTAACCAGAACAGCAAAAGAAGTGGTAGTAATACAAGACTTCATCCATAATGTCCATCTCACACCAAAACCCAGCCTAGACAGCATGTAATCAACAAAGTTCCAATTTACATGATCATAAGCTTTTTCCAAATCAAGTTTACAGATTAAACCATCTCTTTTTGCAACCATAAGATCATCAACTGTTTCATTGGCAGCCATCACCGCATCAAGGATTTGTCTACCACCCACAAAAGCATATTGACACTCCCCTATAACCTCACCCAAAACCTTGGAAAGCCTCCTACCCAACACTTTGGCAATTAGTTTATAAATGCAACCCACCAAACTCATTGGCCTAAAATCTTTGAATTCATTTGCTCCAGCTCTTTTGGGAATAAGAGAGATGAAGACGGAGTTTAAGGATTTATCAAATTTACCAGAAGAATGCATCTCATCGAAAATCTCCGAAATATCCACTTTTAACAGCATCCATAATGATTTTAAGAAGTTTATATTAAACCCGTCAGGACCCCGTGCTTTATTCCCATTGCAGGCTTTCAAGCTTTGGAACACCTCCTCCTTCGAAAATTTGGCTTCCAGCTGTCGGCGACTCTCATCAGAAATTCTGTTAAAAAACAAGCTGTCCAACTCTGGTCTAACAACACATTCATCCTCAAAAAGCTGTCTGAAATGCACCCTGGCAGCCTCTCTCAACTCACTGTTACCAGAAACTTTGTTACTGTTGACCCAAATTTTATGTATATAGGTACATCTTCTTCGATGGGAGACAAGGGCATGAAAATACTTAGTATTACGGTCCCCCTCTGCTAACCATTTCTTCCTAGATTTCTGCCTCCACATTAATTCCTCATCATTTAGAAAAGATTCTAGTTGTAATTTCAGGGTCCCCTACCTGTCCCGCTCTTCCTCATTCAGCTCCACTGCAGTTGCTTTAAAATCCATCTCAGCAATAAGAGACAAAATCGAGTCAAAAGATGTCTGACTCTGTACTCTTTCCGTTTTTGTCCGCTGTTTAATGATCTTTTTTACTGCCTTTAGTTTATGTACAAATCTGTAGCTAGCACAACCCTTGATCTCATAATTTTTCCAGGCACTTTTCACCAGATTATGAAACTCAGCTTTCTTCAACCATATGCTATCCAATCTAAATAGAACCGGACCCCACTGAATACCATTAGCCTCAATACAAATGGGATAATGGTCAGAGATCAGCCTAGGCAAAGTTTTTTGCCTCACCCCCATCAGGTCAAGTAGAAAACAGGAGGAAATGAAGAATCTATCAATTCTTGAACTGCTCTTTTGGTTTGACCAGGTCCATTGACCCTTATTTAGAGGAAGATCAACCATTTCAAACCTCTCCATCACCTCCTTAAATTCACTAGCTACTGTAGTAGAAAAGTTAATTCCACTTCTCTCTTCTCTTCTCAGTGTCATATTAAAATCTCCCCCTATAATCCATTTCCCAGCCCAAATATTTCTGCAAACCTCCAAATTATTCCACAGCAGATTCCTTTCCTCACTATTCCCCCGACAGTAAACATCCATGAACATCCATTCAAAACCCCCCTTTTTGTTTCTAAAAATACACGACAAGGAGCACTCCCCCTTGATAATCTTTAAGCAACTGACTTGTTCCTCCTTCCATAAAAGAGTCTCCCATCCCTTTTCCTTCATATGCCACAAGCTTTCAACTATCTCACCAGTACAGTCGGACATTTTGGTTTCCTGGAGGAAGACAATAGAAGGACTCCATTTTTTTAAACACCCACTGATTATCAATCTTTTACCCCTGCAGTTGATTCCCCGAACATTCCATGAAATTATTCTACCAATCATTTACATAACATCTGAACCACTTCCCCTACCTTGCCTCTGTTTTTTCTCCCATCATAGTTAATCGACAATTTCAATCTTTTAAGCTCCCTCGATGTCCCTTCACCGGTTTTATTCTTTTCTTTCAGTTTGGTTCCTGTGTTTTTCTTTAGCATCTTTCTTTTTTTCAATTTCAGAGAAAAAAAGAAAGGATAAGTTCTCCATACCTGCTAGTGACACCCCCATCATTTTTCCAAACTTCTGAATGTTGTTGGCCACCCACTGTGAACAATAATCCATCTCAGTCTTAGTGATAGTGACACCTTCCAAACTCAGCTCAATAATCTCCTCCAAATCCGAGTCACGAACTGTAGTAATCGTCTAGGCATCTTCTTCCACCAAACCATTTCGAGGTAGTTCGCCTCCGTCTCATCCAGCTGAAGCTCGTTCATCTGCCTCCCTTTGCCTTCGAAGTCCTCCATGGTGGAGAAAACATAAAACACATCATTGTCGTCCCTTTCGCTGAGGTCAAAAGGCAGAGCACCCACTGTGTTGCTCATATTTTCCACCAGAGGTGACCCTTCGACGAGCCCTAGCTTCTCTACGTCTATATCAATTTTTGGTCGACACTCCTTCTCATCCTTTATGAAGTCAGGTGACACGGGGTCATTTGTACCCAAATGCTCCCCACAGGTCAAAACCCTATTCATACGCGGGCTTGGGTTTAAATTTAAATTTGGGCATCCGATAATATTAGGTCTTGCAATCCACTTCTCCTTTTCTTTCCATGTAAACCTTCTCTTCTCATCATGCCTATTCAGTTTTAGCTGTGTTTGGCGCCCACAGTATTTGCAGCACCATACCCCAAATGACCAAAACGATGGGAACCCATTGCGTTTAGTTTGACATTATTAGGTGCCCGGGTTGATTTCCTTGGGGCAACCTGACTCGAAACTGTCTCTGATTTCCTCTGCCCTATTCGATTCGGCCTCCCCTCGTGTGCTCCTAGCGCCGCCAAGTAAGTTTTTGAACCCTTTACTTCCATTAACACATCAATCGCCTCCTTGCAATGAGGACATTTAAAGGAAACACTCCATGGTTGTTCGGAGTATTGGCATGAACATGCGGATTAATCGGTTTACTTCCATCTGCCTTCGTGTTAGGATTCTTCAATGGTCTATCAGCGAGCTAGAACACAGCCATCGTTAGTTTCCACCATCCATTTCCATCCATACCACTTGGGAAGAAAATCCTCTTCACTTGACCACCTCCCTGTAGTGTAAGAGCCAAATATTCACCCCTTCTGTTGCTTCCGTACGACAACCAGAGTTCATAACTTCTCTGCACCAAATGTTCCGCCCATTTCCCCGACTTCCATTTCCACCAAAAATCTTGGAGTACGTCTAAGAACCAACAGTACTCCTCTTTGTTGAGGACTATTGAACGGCGGAAACCACGCTCATTTTTAGTTATCCGTAGGTTTTCCAATCTTTTCCCTTTGCAGACCAAATCATAAGATTTATTTTCGATAATAAAAAATCTTCATCCAAAGGAGGTCATTAGACCAGAATCAACGGACTTGGCCGACCAAGCGTCCAAAGACAGAAAAATTAGAGAGAGAGAAGAGAGAATTTGGAGCTAGAGAGAGAAATGCTGAACTTCTAAAAAATTGATCGGATAGTGCACGAAACTGGTTGGTTCCCAACAATTATATGAAAGGACAAGGGATCTATTGCTTTGTTAGGAAAACTACTGAATCAGCAGATTATTGTTTGTAAACACTTGATCTGCATGTCGTCTTTCTAAATGCAACACAACAGACAACCAAACAACTAATACGAAAAGCTCAAATTTCCATTAAGGCCCCATCATTCCTTTCCAACCCATCTAAGACTTTTTTAAACCACATCAAATGAAACTCCATAACAAGCCGACATCTTGGGTGCCCACTTTAATAAAATTAACTCGACGGTAGCCTTTTTCTCTTAGATGGCTTCACTCTTCTACAAGGTTAATCTAGCATTTAGATCACGTCTTCCGAGAATCAAACCAAGAGTTGAGAGTCAGTTGCTAGGCTCTAATCTATTTGAAAAAAAAAAAACTTAGTTGTTCCTCCAAACAGCCATAAATCCTTTCAAGAATTTTGGGCCGTACCACCAACACTAAACAAGCAACTAAAGATATTATGAGCTGTTATCTGGTAAGTTCAGGTTCTAAGGATTCCCCACCTAACCCATCGAGTCTTGTAGAAAAAGGCTTAGAAGGTCAAAATTGAATGTGCAAAGCATATCACAACAGTATAAAATTAAAATATAAATCCTTCTCTATCATGCAAAGATACATTAAAAAGAAAAAACAGATATCAGAAAAATTATCCACATCCAAACAGAAAAAAAAAAGAATAAAACTTAGAATCATGTGCAGAAGTTATACCTGCATCCAGACCTGCCAATTTCCCATAACTAGCAAGTTGAAAAGTGTCACCATCCCATTTGGATAGTCATTAAAATTGAATAGAAAATAGCTGATCTTGTCAAGAAAACTGTTCCTCGTCAAATGTTTCTTCATTGTTATGTGGTCTAAAGCTTAGGGTAGGTCTTTTAACATCTTTGACAAAAGTTGGGTTTCCCCTCAACTCCTAGAAATCCATTCATCTTCTCTTCATGGTTTTCACAAGAATAAGGAGTGAGAGTAGCTCCTGAGAGGAGCTACAGTTGGACAGTGATTGTTGCTGTTGGAGAGGAAAGCTAGGGCCTTTAAATATCATATTCAACTCCCACTGTTAATTTGGCCTCTCTTTGGTTATGGAGCATGGTCTCTTGGGGATGTCTATAGCTATTTTCCAAAGAGATTAGGTTGTTGCCTCACATTTATTTGTTTATTTCATTGTTTACGTATCTGTTATCCTCCATTTATGCACTCTATTTTCCTCTACTTAGAATACATACTTCTTCTTTTATCAAAAAAAAATTACGAAATTAATAGGCTGCAAAAGTTCAACACCTACATAAGATTTGGGTGTCTGAATTTCCAATACACCTGCATAAGATCTAAGCAAAAGCAAGAAATTGAAGGTTGAACCGTATTTCTGATGATGAAAATTAAAAAGGAGATACAAACATCAGAGATCTCCAACAAGGCACTTGGAGCATAAATTGACTAATATGAGAACTTCTTTGAAGAACGAGAGTTGCCTCCAATAAGAGTTTTTGATCACATCATCTCATTGACTCACGAGAATGCCACAGTGAACATAAATCCTTATAGATATTTGTTCCACCAAAAAAATGAGATAGAGAAACAAGTATAAAAGATGTTGAACAAGTCACTCATCCTCCCAATCACAGCCCTTTCTCATTGCCAGTCTTATTGGTCAATTCTCTGACCACAAAAAACAAGTTTCCAATCCCATTATTGATGACCTCCTTGATGAATTACATAAAGCAACGTATTTTCTAAAATCGATCTTCGAGTAGGGTATCATTAGATTCGGGTAAAGGAAAAAGATATACACAAAACAGACTTCCGGACGCACCAGGATCACTACAATTCAGATTGACACCTTTTGGCCTCACCAATGCCCCAGCCGCAATCAGGCCCTCATGAATTACATTTTCAGAGCCTTCGTGCGAAAATTTGTTCTTGTCTTTGATGACATTATTTTACAACACCACCAAACAAAAATATCTCAAGCAATTAGAAGAAATCCTGAAGTTATTCAAAAGCAACAAATTGTATACCTAACAATCTAAATTTTTCTTCTTTCATACTAAAGTAGAATATCTAGGACACATCAGCTCCGGAAAATGAGTAAAAACAGACCGCTGAAAAATAGAAGCCATTGTCAGCTGACCAATGCCACGTATATTGAAGACCTCAGAAGATTTTTAGGCTTAATAAGGTCTTACCACAAATTCATACAAAATTACAGAGTCATAGTAAGTCACTCACCAACTTGTTAAAAAAGGGTGCTTTCCAGTGGAATATAGAGGCCAACCAAGCTTTTCAACTTTTAAACAGTCATGACTTGTAGAAATCAAGCTAAATCAGTATATAAAAATGAGCTCAAGACAGTTTTATATGCAGTAGGATAGTGATAGTATTACTTAGAAAGAGTTCTTTTTGTCATTAAGATTGACCAATGCAGCTTGAAGTATCTGTTAGATCAAAGAGTGTAATCAATGGTAAACCAGAAGGGAGTCATGAAATTATTGGGGTTAAACTATATTATCTAGTATAAATAGGGGTCATCCAACACTGCAGCAAATGTTCTCTCAAGAAGAGAACTGGAGGATCCTATAGCAGAAATATTATATACTGTATCTACCTCCACCTCTGCCTAAATGCTATAAGTACTCAACAACTGTACCAGTGATCCATTCACTCAACAATTATTCACAGAGTTGATGGTATCCCCTTACAACAGGCCTTCCTTCAGCCTGCACAAGGAATTATCATGTGCAAAGGGAGATTGGTGATAGACAACAAGGAAGAGTTGCGGAATCAACTACTTTACCAATGCAACAACACAGTTGTAGGGGGAGACTCAGGAATCAGGACCATCTATGAGCGGAGCAAATAACACTTTTATTGACCCAAGATGAAGGAACATATCATTCAATGGATCCAATAATGTGATATTTGCTAATGTTCCAAGACGGAGAAGATCCCCATACCTAGTCTTCTGTAGGCTTTGACCATATCCTCAAAAACTTGAACTCATGTATCCCTCAACTTCATCAAATAACTGCAAAAATCCGAGGTAAAAGACACTACATTATTAATGGTAAACCGTTTCACCAAATATGGACATTTTATACCACTAAACCCATTCGCTGCCAAGGAGTTGCTCGATGCTATATGGAATTTGTGCAAAAATTCCGCAAGTGACAGCATCCAATAAGGGTAAAATATTCACCAGTCTATTCAGGAATGAACTAATAAAGGCAGTGGAAACAAACTTACACTTCACTTCTGCATATCATCCGTAGGCAGATGGCCCACCAGGATGACACAACCAATGTCTTGAGATGTATCTCTGCTGCATGAAAAATCAGCAATTCAAAACCTGAGCTAAATGGCTGAACGGCTGCAGAGCGGCGATACAATACTTCCTAGTACATAAATCTAAAAATGAAACCCTTCCAAGTGCTTTATGGGTATACAGCTCCACATTTTTCAGAGATTGTAGATATTTACTCAGCTTTATATAATTGGAGATGTTCTTTTCTGAAAGAGAAAAACTAATAAGACAATCAGACAACAGCTTTTGAAGGCACAGTCAAGGGCAAACAATACACAGACAACCATCGAAGTTAGAATTTTTGAAATTCAATATTGGGTACTACTCAAACAACAACCATACAAACAGAGTTCAATAAGACAAAGTGGAAGGTCTAAATTATCTCCTTGCTACTATGGGCCTTTTCAAGTCAAACAGAAGATTGAAAATGTAGCATACAAGCTCAGGTTGTCAGCAAAACCTCAAGAATCCATCTCGTCTTTCATGTATCTCAACTCAAAAGATACATTACAGGCACATCAGTGATCATAGAGACTTACATCCCAGTACTTGTGAATGCTTACTCAGTGTTCAATTTCGTAACAATGAAACATACTACGTGCCAACCCGATTGTGGACCAGGTCTTTATCCAGTGGAAAGGTGCTCCAACTGAAGAATGCACATGCAAAGATGGCGAGTATATTTGATGTCAATCTCCAAGTCTCAACCTTGGGACCAAGTTGTTATTTAAGGGAAGGGTATAGTAACAAAATCAGTATAAGTGTACTTTAGAAAGAGGGGTAAAATAGGAATAAATGTGTAGTGGCGAAAGGGTAAAAATAAGCAAGGATAAAATAGAATTTTCACCCTTGCACAAAAGGTTCTCGAAGGGATCTGTTCACCAGCTATTCCAACTAATGCCGGCTGCTGTAACTGAAACTTGTTGCATTGGTTTCAATCGGTGCAACCATCATCTGTAATGAACCAGAGCGCCTAACAAACTAGCACGTACTACCCCGATTTCGCCTATAAATAGGCTGTCGATGAATGAGGAAACCGTCACCAAAATGTTTGAATCTGTCTGAGTTTCCTCTCCTTTCTCTCTCTCTAGACTCAAATCTTTCTACTTACCGGATTAGGTCAGAATCATGAGCAAAGATTCTGACCTCATGGGCAAGGATCCTTAACACTGACAACCTGAAAGAGGAAAGCGAAATACTTGTAAATGGGTGCTTATGTAACAAAGAAGAGGGTACACCTTGATGTATTCTTTTGTGGTTTCATTGACAGGGAAACTGCAGAATCTAGCCTTAGTAATTACTGGTGTGAAACGGGCAGCAGGTGGTCAGTCATTCATAAGCTTTGGGTTTGACATAGGATAGAGGTTGATAAGGAGAAGAATCAAGTTCTAGCATTAACACGATTGTCTATTTCCTTGTTAACTTGGGGAAAGAAGAATAGGACCTTAGAAGAAAACAATTGACTTTCCATAGAGTTAGGGCACTATTGTATTCAGAACCTTAGCCTACACAAAACTGTCATACTTTGATCAATGAGAGAGTCACAAATGCCACTAGTATCCCTTAAAATTTACAGGATACATTAATAACCCATACAAAGACAAAGGCTACTTGTTGATTTGAACTAAAACTTCATATCCATAAGAAGACTTGTAAATTTAGGACATTAGGAGAATCTTAAAATATTTTTTGAACAATATCTCCATATAAGTATTTTAGCATATGATTGCAATACCTTAGATGAAGATTTAGAGAATGGAAATTCTACTTCTACTTATTATTTCTCATCACCATAAGGTGTCAATTTATAGTAAACATGCAATCAAATTCTAACAAAACCTAACAAAATTCTAACAACTTTTTAAGAAATGAGGAATAACAAAATCTATTATACCTCACCAACTTTGTGGTTACCTCCCCTAAGCTAATAACAACAAAAATAAAACTGAATTGATTCTTTTATTTTATACACTCCCCCTCAATCTAGTTTACGTATATGTTGAGTAAATCTACATTGGATGTTATGTCATCAAAGATCTTTTTTGGTAAAGTCTTTGTTAGGATGTCTGCAATCTGTTGACTGGTTGGAATGTACATGAGTACTATAGTACCATTTTCTAACTTCTCTTTGATAAAGTGACGATCAATCTCCACATGTTTGATTCTGTCATGGTGTACAGGATTCTTGACCATATTGATGGTTGATTGATTATCACACCAAACTTTCATAAGAATGTTGTTAGAAACCTTTAGTTCGACAAGTATCCTTCTTAACCACATACCTTCACATATACCAAGAGCAAGTGCCCTAAACTCAAATTCTGCACTGTTACGAGATACAACTGATTGTTTCTTGCCGCACCAGGTGACCAGGTTTCCCCAAACATAGGTACAATACCCTAATGTAGGCCGTCTGTCGTTTATTGAGCCTGTCCAATCTGCATCAGTGTAGATTTCAACATCTCTTTCACTGTCTTTTGAAAGAACAATCCTTATCCTGGAGTCATCTTTAAGTATCTTAGAATTCAATATACTGCTTTCATGTGTTCCTCAGTTGGCTAATTCATGAATTGACTCACTGTACTTACTGCAAAACTGATGTCGAGTCTTATATGTTCTAGATAGATAAGCTTCCCAACTAGTTTTTGATACCTTTCTCTATCAATTGTTTTATCACTGATTTCGAATCCAAGTTTGATGGTTGGATCCATAGGAGTGTCAGCAATCTTACTTCCTAGCATCCCAGTCTCCTTCAGAAGATCCAAAACATACTTTCGTTGAGATACCAAAATTCCCTTCTTGGATCTAGCCACCTCCATTCCGAGAAAGTACTTCAGTACTTCGAGATCTTTAATTTCAAACTTTTTGGCTAAGAATTATTTAAACTTTTGAATCTACTCAATATGATCTCCTGTAAGGATGATATCATCTAAATATACAATCAAGATAACTTTCTTACCTGAGGTACAATACTTGACAAATAGTTTATGATCAGATTGACATTGCTCATATCCTTCCCGTCTTAGTGCTCTTATGAATCTATCAAACCATACTTTTGGAGATTGTTTTAAACCATAAAGTGACTTTTTCAGCTTGTATACTTTTTGCGGACTGTCTGCTAGTTCAAATTCTGGTGGTATGTTCATATACACTTCTTCTTCTAAATCACCATTAAGAAATGTATTTTTCACATTTAGCTGACAGAGTGGCCAATCAAGATTAGAGACGAGTGAGAGAAGTACCCGAATTGTATTGTGTTTGGCTACCGGAGCAAATGTCTCTTGATAATCTATCCCACATGACTGAGTGTACCTTTTGGCTACTAGTCAAACCTTATACTGATTCACACTTCTATCTGAATTGTATTTAGTAGTGAAGACCCACTTGGTGTTTCCCTGGAGGTAGGTCAATTAATTCTCATGTTCCATTCTTTTCAAGTGCCTTGATTTCTTCTTGAACAATCATCCTCCATTCAGGTATTTTCATAACTTTATGGATTGTTTTAGACTCTGATGAGCTATTATCTAACCTGCACACAAAAGTATGATGTTCCAAAGACAACTTGTCTAATGAAATATAGTCCTGTATAAGATATTTGGTGCATGTCTGAGTCCCTTTTCTCAAAACAATAGGCATGTCAATGTACATATCTGTAGAAGGAATAGTAGTCTCATTACCGGGCTCCAGGATCAATGGTTGATTCATGGCAAGGCTTGGATGATTTAGGTCTCTTCCCTTTGTTTCTTCTAGTATAGCACGTAACTCACTAGTTGCAGGTACTGTGTTCTCTGTAATTGGTTTTGGTTCAGGTTCTTTATATTTATATGAGGTTTATAGGTTCAATCTCCATAGAGGGTTTCTCTGGTAGAGGGTGACTCTGTGGATATAGAGGAGGTATGCTTATATTCCACAACTGATATTTCTGAGTAAATGTCTCCCCCTGAATATCAGTTGTGGAGTAAAATAGTTGGTTTTCAAAAAATATGACATTCATTATGTTATAAAATCGATGAGTTTCCGAAACTAGACATTTGTATCTTTTCTGATTAGCAGAGTACCCAACAAAGATGTATTTAAAGGCCCTTGGGTCAAGTTTCCTATGGAGATAAGTGTGAATATGAACATATGCTGAACAACTAAAGACTTTGAGTGGTAACGTATTTAAGATATGAGATTTAGGAAAGATTTGTGAAAGAATGGTATAAGGTGATTGGAACTTTAGGACACGGGAGGACATCCGGTTTATCAAGTAAGTAGCAGTGAGAACATCCTCTCCCCAGAGATATTTTGGTACATGAGTGGTGAACATGATTGATCTACCCACCTCAAGAATGTATTTATTTTTCCTCTCGACTATGCTACTTTGTTGTGAGATATGTACACAAGAGGTTTGGTGAATAATACCATATTCAGTAAAATATTTCTCAAGGGTGGCTTCAAAGCATTCACAAGCATTGTCGAATTTCAATACTTGGATAGTAGCATGAAATTGTGCTTGGATCATTGTATGGAATTTTTTAAAGAGATGTCCAACTTCAAATTTTCTTTCATAAGAAACACCCAGATAATTTTTGTATGATCATCAATAAATGATACAAAACACCTAATTACGGTGATATTGGTGACCTTGGAGGGTCCCCATACATCGCTATGAATTAATGCAAATGATTTTGAGGGTTTGTATGGCAGACTAGGAAATGAACTTCGAACATGCTCAAAAAATTGACATGAGATCTTTTCCTTTCAATAGTAAGGAAAACAATTTTTTCAAATACACGAAATT
The DNA here is from genome assembly GCF_054855325.1 of Carica papaya. Taxonomy (NCBI): domain Eukaryota; kingdom Viridiplantae; phylum Streptophyta; class Magnoliopsida; order Brassicales; family Caricaceae; genus Carica; species Carica papaya. The sequence goes on along the minus strand of NC_142313.1, from coordinate 43,715,729 downwards.
TGGATGTCCTATTCTATAGTGCCACAACATAATATCATGGTCATTATTTGCAGAAACAGAGTTTGCATATACTACATTGTGAGTTTGTCTTCTAGAAACATTAATTTGAAGCAGGTATAGTCCTGAGCTCATCCTAGCATTGCCAATCATCCTTCCCGAGTCCAAGTCCAGAAATTCACACATGTTAGAGACAAACTTAGCAGCACAATTTAAATCTTCACATAGCTTATTTACTGATAACAAATTACAATCCAGATTTGGAACATGAAGGATTGAGCAAAAAGTCAAATTTGGAGACAAATTTACAGAACCCGTTCTTATCACTTTTGAAAGGGACTCATCAGCAATTCTGATTGAATAGTCTTCTTTACACTTGCTGTATTTTTGAAATATTGAGGCATCTCCAGTCATATGATCAGATGCTCCTGAATCTACAACTCAAACTTACCCTTTTTCTGAATAAGTAGACCAAAATTATTACCTTTGTGTGCCACTGAAGTACTGACCGAGTAACCTTTTTGGGACAACATTCACTTGAGAGCTTCTAGCTGTTCAGGACTAAAAGGACTGCTCTCCACAGCAGCATGTGGAATTTCTTCGGCAAACACGTGATTTCCCTGGTGCTTGTTTGAGTTTTATGGCTTGAAGGGCTTCCAATCACTTGGCTTGCCATGAAGCTTCCAACACTTTCTGAGTGTGTGCCCGAGCTTCCTATAGTGGTCACATTAGGGTCTCGTCTTCTTTGTATGAGCATCCAGTGCTCGGGTTGTGAGCGCAGAGGAATTTCCGGCCTGGTGGGTGAGTTCGGCGTCTCCCAGCACGACCTTCCTTTGACTTTCTTCTCGCCAAATCTCAAAAAAAACTTCACGAAGACTTGGCAGTGGCTTGATACTCAGCACGCATCCCCGAACGTCATCGAGGTTTTTGTTCAATCCCAACAGAAATTTGAAGACTCGTTTCTGTTCAACAATCGATTTGAAGATTTTCATGTCTTCGGGACAACTCCATCCATGCTCTTCGAAAATGTCCAATTGTTGCCAGCTGTGGGTCAAGACATTATAATATTGGGTTACACTTAACTCGCCTTAACAAAGATCATGAAGAGTCGATTCTATCTCAAAGATAACAACAATGTTCTCCTTGCTGGAGTAGAATTTCTGAGCCGCTTCCCAAATCTCATGCGCGGTCTCACAGAGAAGGAAATTTTCTCCGATTTCTGGAGTTATTGAAGTTATGAGCCACGACATGACCATGCTGTTTTCGATCATCCATGTACGAGCATTTAGGTCAGTCGTGGGAGGAGGTATGAGTTCGCCAATGAGATACTCGTCGCGCCCCTTACCTCAGATGAACAGCAGAACAGACAACGACCATTGAAGGTAATTGTTGCCGTTTAATTTGTGTCCTGTGATAAAGGACGAAGACATTTCACCCACACTGTTGTTGATGGATGTGTGATGATAGGTACCTGAGGAGACCTCAGGTGGAGAAGACGGAAGCTCACATGTGGCCATTTGTGACTTCGGTGCAGCAGGGATGATTCTCTTAAATTAGGTATGCTCTGATACCATGAAGATTTAGAAAATGAAAATTCTACTTCTACTTCTTATTTCTCATCACCATAAGGTGTTAATTTATAGGAAACACGCAACCAAATTCTAACAAAACCTAACAAAATTCTAACAACTTTTTAAGGGAAGAAGGAATAACAAAATCTGTTACACCTCACCAACTTTGTGGTTACCTCTCCTAGGCTAATAACAACAAAAATAAAACTGAATTGATTCTTTTATTTTCTACATTAGTGTTTTTCTGAATAATATTTATTTTACTAAAAAGTGTATAAACTATGAAGGATACTCATTATCAGCAAGATCTGTTCCCTCCAATTTGGGGTTTCCAGCATTGACAATTCCACCAAACACCTACAAAGTTACAGGTGAAAAGTATAGTTAGGAACTTAAACATTACAGAGCAATATTGAGTTCAAAGAAACCATAGGTGCTGAAGATATGCTGTTTCAGTGATATGCAGAAAACAGGTAACAAGTTGAAAATTTTCTGTCAGAAAATGGGGGGAAAAAAACCTGAAAACTTTCTACCACCAGAGCTAAAGAACATAAAATAAAAAGCAATTTGAGGGAAACATCAAACTCTTGTTACTAGCACCAAAATCAAGTGAACCAGTGTACTAAAGCTCTAAAGAAATGTTGACATGAGTGAAATCACTCAATCTAGAAAAGAGAAACTTATACCATTTTAGCATTTTCATAATTAAAAGGAAGCAACAAAATGGAATATGTGTTGTAAACATATTTCTTCCAGCTTTTCTACTGATGAAAAGCATGGACTCATAAACAAGCAATAACAACAAAAGAAAAAGCACCTATTATTCATTTTCCACGTTGATTACTTTTCATTTGTAAGGCAGATAGAAAGAGTATCCACATTACCTGTACACCGAGAGAGCAATAGATACATAACACACAAAAAATAGTCCCAAGATACGGCATTAAACTTGGTATGAGGGTCAGGAATGTGGAGATAAATGCTCGGTAACGCTTGACATGTGTAAGAATCCTTATCAATCTTAACATTCTTGCAAGAAGAAGGTACCGAATCCTGTTAATAAGAAAAGAGGATAACCCAACCAAGGTAGATATTAAAAAACAGCAATTTCTTGCATAAGAACTATAACTCGGACACACGACAGAAGACAGCAAAACATAAAGGCGCATCAGACATTAGAATATAAATTAAAAAGATACAGGAAGAGATCATTTTCAGATCTACAGAAACTTAAAAAAAACCAAAATTATGTAAATTACAGATTACCAAACATCTATAGATAGGAATTCTGAAAGTTGGGAAATAAACATATTGGAGTGGATTTCAAATTGTCTGCCAGCACTAGACTTTCCTCAAAACTCAGCAACACTACTTGCAAAATCTAAACATAAAAATTTTTTTGTTATAGCTTCTATTCCTATAGACACTAGTTAGACACAATAATTATTGGTTATAGATTTCTAAAAGATTTGAGCACATTCTGATTATATCAAAAAGCTCATTTTTTTAACTAAAGTACACAATGAAGACAAAAATTAATTCTAAAGAATGAGAAGGTGTACAATATGATAAAATGGAACTGTCCCTACCATTCTCCATTTGAGAAAAAGGTCTGTTCATCAGGGGAAGCAAAAGTAATTGTTTCTCCAATAACTGCAAATATAAAGATCAACAATCACAGCATCATGTCTATTCCATATTTCTCATATAACATTATACAATACAATACTAAAGGAGAAGAAGAATAAGCTAAAAGAAGCGCAAAAGAAAAATCTATCAATCGAATTTAACAGAAGTTCTGATATGTAAAATTGCTAGCATAATAGGGAGGCAGGATTGACAACTGCCATCTGCCACTTGCCCACCCAGAGTGGTTACCTATTATCCACGTGACCACAAAATCAAAGCGGTTTTGACCATCCCTCCAATAATTTTCGAATCCAAATGAATAGATTTTTAGAACCATCTCCACTACATAGATCCACCCTGATAAAAAAATAAAAAAATAAGATCCAAAAACAGAAACTGAGGATGAAGTCTGATAACACAAGCATTGAGTGGAAGATGCATGATGAAAGACCAAAGAGCAATAATAATAAAGTGCCGATTCAAATGTTTGTGATACCTATACCCTGTTGCAAGGGCTCAACATGCTAATACAATTATCAAGTAGCTTAGATCCTTTGACTAAGTACTTATTAGAGGTGCCTTTTTCTATAAAGAAAATGAAGTGTCCTGTACTATCTTCCTTCATTGGTTTCAGTTAATCTTCCCCCAACATACTATGGCACAAGCACCCTCCAAACCATGCGTAAGGAATCAGTGAAAAAGTCCTAACCAGGAAAGTTGCAGAATCATCACACCCCTGAGTGTCACTAATTCAACTCTTGACCTCTCCCTCGTAAGGGGAGCAGAAGTACCACCTCCCCATATGGCTTGCTGGTCCAAACTTTTACGAAGTCAGGTTTAATGCAATTTTAGTTATAGATAACTTAAATGATGCCATTATGATGCCACATCCATAGCACATCAGTCTGATTTTAAATTTTTCTTTTTTTGCATTAAGAAGATATTCCGGTTTTGAAGGATCTGGCTCCATAAAAGCTATTAACGCTTTTGGTCTGGGAATATGCACATTGTGTTGAGCATAGTCTCATCCAACAAACAAAGACTGAAATAAAAGTGAGAGAGAAATAGAGAGTAAAACACAAGGAATCATTTGTGAATCAGCATTATGCCTATGTTCATGGAGCCACCTGAGAATCTTCACTCTGGAGAGCATACTTATTAGGGGAGAATACCAAAATGATAAGAAAACCCCTAAAATACCCACTAATAGGCTAGGACAAACACTGAAAATTCTTCACTTGGAGAGTCCAAAAAATTGTTGGTTCTTGGAGTCTCAACTTGCATAGATGGTGTACTTGCATCGTTTGGAAAACTTTAGCTGAAAATCTTGTTTTTCCAAAAATTTTGTTTCGAGGACCTTCATCCAGATGGCAATAAGGTTCGTCTGAACCTAGGGACGCATTTGAGCCTTCCTCCTCATGCCCAGATGCTTTTTCAGGTCTTGAGTGAACCAAGTGGGAAACAGAAAAGAACTATCTTACATTCATATGAACAAAGAAAATCATGCATAGTAATATAAATGCCTTTGCAATCCCTTACCAAATACAAACTCTACCACTTGCCACACCTTCTGACCAGAATTGTTTTGTATATCAAGCTGCAATCAAGTTCACAACAAAAAACAAAATCATACAAAAAAAACAAGTAAGAATCCAAATTGCCAAACTAAGCCACTTACAATTAATCAATCAATTTTAGAAGTATGTTTCTTTTGACTCCTAGGTGCCAAACTAAGCCACTTACAAGTAATTCAAGCACAGGCATAAGCAAGCACAGGCATAAGCAAGCACAATTGCTTCTCTTACAAGTTAAATCAGCTACCTTTACCATTTCCCCAAATGTACTAAAACGCTCCTTGCACTTTGGGTAATATCAGATTGCCCCACAAACACCTACCTGGTTAGAACAGTTGCTAATCAGCCAGATGGCTGCTCAACAAGTTAAAATGCAATTTACCAAACGACAACCAGGGCAAGCCAAGAGGCCCAGCCAGCCATGTTTACAAGCCAGATTGTGTCACTTGGATGAGCAATAGGCCAGGTCATGTAATCTGGCAAAATGTGATCCCTCCTGGATACTCTCTTGGCTGGGTGGCCTACAGCTAGACCTGGCTGAACAGAACCATGTTCTTGGCTAGCCAACTATGGCTAAATGACTTGCTAGTCAGAGGATCTGTAAAGCCAAATCGTATGACCTTCCCTATTCACATGGGCCCCTTGCCATAAGTGGCCTGGCTGACCGGCTAGAACCAGCCAACTAATTCAATTTCTATGATTATATTTTTACACATTTTTATTTTATTTTAAATTTATTTATTTTTATAACATTCATATGTCTACATATTTTTACTTAAGTTAAAACTTATTTATTATTATAATATCTTAGCTCATTTTAATAGTATATTTATAAACTTTTATATCATATGTTATTGTGTTAAAATAAATCCTCGTATTCTTTTTGCTAATTCATATCTAAATCCTTTATAGAGTAACAAGAAAAGTACCTCAAACCAAATACATTACTACCATAAGTAATACTACAGGAAAAAGCACCAACTGAAATACATGCTTTGCATGACATGAACTAGTAATCTCACACGTCAGGCTGGACTCTGCAGAGCCCCTAGGATTATAAGCTCACCACCAAGAAGATTCTAACACAAGCTAACATAAATAGACAGAAATAATAAGTGATCTTCCAGCACTAATATCATAGGCAAATTGATTGTACACTAATCTTAAAGTCTTATTTGACAGAAAGGCATGTGATTATTTGGAATTGAATGAGTAGTTCAACACCAGACTGCTTGAAAATGAATGCCATCTAGAACACCAGCATTTATACGAAAATAATACAAATATTTTTGTTTCATTATGTGTCATCTATCAGTTCATTAGAAAGAGGAAGTTAGAGCAGAAATAATTGACAAGAATCAGAGCTGTACCGTTGTTTCAATGATCACAGTGATCAAATTCAATATGAGAATGAAGGATATTATGTATCCAAACTTGGGGCTCCGAACAAATTCTTTCAACCTTTTAGAGAAAGGTGAATGGTAGAACATCGGGTATTTTTCAAACCAAGGTGGCTGCAAAACAACGTCCAGTATCAACGATGCATTAATTGATCATTATCACTCTCAATAATCAAGATCGGAAATGTTTCCTTTTGTTTTAGCTCAAGAGTAATCTGACTTACAGAATCCTCCTTTTGGAATCTTAGAGCAATGGCATTGCAAAGGTCAGCAAATTCATTCATGTTGATCTACATGTGAAACCAAGAGCAATTCCAATAAGCAAATGTCAGCAAATTAATCCTTATTAATCCATAGGTGAAATGAGCAAGTCCAATAAATAATCAACAGAGATGTTCAATCAACCAGTAGGAACTGGTGATACGGATATCTCATCACAAAGCAAGCTCATCTTACATACTACGAAAATCATGACTATCACATATCATAGAGAAATTAACTTCTTAAGCAAAAAAAGTATCTTTAGTATCTATCGGTGCCAAAAGTTAAAAATTAATATACCTTGAAATCGTGACTATCATCAAGCTCATCGAATATTAACCCAAACTCTTCTTTTGATATTTTTGGTAACGTCCTAGAAAAATATGAATTAAATATGCATGCATTCTTCAAAATAATGCTAATAATCAAATCATTAGAACATATATTTAATACAAGAACCTTGATAATCTAGAAGTGAGAGAAGTTAACATTTTGTAGAACCACTAACCAGTCAAGGGATGCAAATATTCGTAGTATGAGATATAGCAAATAGTTATCATGAGGCATAAAGAATGAGACATCAATAATTTGTTTACTTAATTGTCTGGAAAAGCCAATGTAGGTAGTTACTCTGTTAAAGTGAAGACAACGAATAGATGTATCATCTACGGGTATGTTCTTCTCACAAAGCACTAGAGATGAAACACCTTTCAAGTCTGATTTATTATAGCTGCATTTAGTATATGACTTAAATTAAAGGAACAGCTGAGTGGATCCCATCTAACAATCCTCAAGGCAACTTGTCTAAATTGATCAGCCTCCATTCTACCATACAAGCAGTATCAGCTTCAAATGCATCAGTCAACCAATAATTAAATGTTTGACAATATCATCTTATCCAAATGTTTAGCCAAGTTATAACCAGCCAAAACAAGCTATACAAACAGAAGGAGAACAGAAAGAAACAGAAGTGGAAAAACTTTAATATTGGAGAAGGTTGCTATAGAAATTGTCTAATCCTAATATTAATAGAAGAGTGCAATATATTTATGCACGTGTTATTCCATTATTAATAGAGAAAAGAATATCTTAAAGTGGATACATTTTAATAGTACAGAATCTATGTAATTATAATGTTTAAGTGTTATCGAGATATTTTGCTTATTAAGAGAACATGGCAATACTTAACAAACTTAAACCCCAAAGAAAAAACCAAGTGTTTATTTTTTTCATTCCCAGTGTAAAGATACAACAAATAAGTATTGAAAATAATTTGTTTGCTCGACAAACAAAAAATGACAAATAATTTTATTCCTCAAAAACTAAAGAAAAGTAAAAATTAAGGCCAAATCAATGATTTAACTTGATTAAAAAGGACAGACTACTAACTCATTTTTATAGGGAAAAGGAAGTTCATAAGCAAAAAGGAAGGAGAGAAGGCAATATGTGCCTCGCTAATAAAAGTAAGTAAATACAAACAAAAAAGTTTACTTAATAAAAAGTTGTGAATTGTTAATTTTATTTCAGTACTGAAAGAAAGCAAAAAGGAAAACAGAGACAAATCAGTCATTCTATTTAATCAAGATTTTCTTTCCCTAGAAACAAGAAACCGGTATTTTTATCTGATAGAACAATTTCACCAAAAAAAGTGAAAAGAAACAAGTAATGACAGAATAACAATTCTATTGAGAAAATAAAGAAGAAATAAGTAATTAGAAAAATATTATTAGAAAACATAAATTTGTGATAAAAAACTAAAATTATGCAATAATAACGAATCAGTAAGTAGACTAAACGAAAAAAATAGTAAGTTTTTTATTTTATTGGAAAAGAAAACAAAATAATGAAGTTAATATAAATATCCTCTGCTTTTCATCCCTTTTCTTGTTTTCCCTTTTTTTTCTCCCATTCTCTCATTATATCACATATCTCTTTCTGTCCCATATCCATTCTAGTTTTAGAGCTTCTTGTCCTAGTGTTATTGGCTTAAGAGCTTCTTGCTATGCATCTCTTTAACTAAAATTTTCATCTGGAAAGTGTTTGCAACACAATGAATACCTGTATTTAGCCAGTTCTTCAAAGAGATGAAGACATTGCTCCTTATTGATGTATCCAGCATTCTGTTAAACCCAGGGAAAAGCGTGATTATGCGGGAAATTTAATGTAGAAGATTACAACAACATCCAACATTCAGTGTTAAAAGACAAAAGAATATCATTTATATCAGAAATGATTACAAGGGAAATTTAATTTACAAGCTAACAACAAATATCAGGAAATAGATTATTCTATTTACCAGTAAAATAACAACTAAATCTAATAAAACAAGTTAATAGCGCTTATGAGTTTGATCTGACTCTGCAAGGTCTCGCCTTTCGTTTTCTTTGTGTCTCTCCATATTTTCTATCTCGTTTATTATTTTTCCATTTAGTGCTATTTATCTTCTATTATACTTCCTCCCTACATCCAATGGCAGGTTGTCCCGCCTCATCTCTCTTAAGATTTCATCTTTGAAGTCAAAATTTAAAAAAAAAAATATGTACATACCATCCCAAAATCTTGTTAGCTACCAAACAACACCAGATTTGTATACCACCCACTAACTAGTTAAAAGATTCTTTTCCATTATTCAACTTGATTGATAGGATAACAATATATCAAAAATTAATCACTCTTGACAGTTAAAATTTGTAATTTTTTTAATCTAGGCCGCAGAAGATCAAGTCTTTTTTCTCACGAATGAGGAAAGGTATGCCTACCCTATCTCCAAAAAAAAAAAAAAAAAGTGAATGCACATTTACTTGAAACAGTTTCCAAGTAACTGTTTTACGCCTATGAGCATGCGTGGAGCACATATGTAACCATTGATTATGTGTTGATGAAAGTCTTGATTATTTTGAATGATGTATCAAAGCCACTTTGTCTCTTTGATCAGAACTATTAATATCTTTAACAATAGTACAAATATCGTTATTTTGTTGGTTACAGTATGAAATTTTTGGAGAAAATAAACTTTTAATTTTATTTCTTATTTTTTGTGTTTACATTTAGAAGATATAAATAGAGTGGTTATTATTATTCTAGTTGAACTCTAATTATAAAATATAATTATACTATTAGAACTCTAACTAATATAGTATTTTACTTAGCATGAAATCCTTATCAACACTCTCCCTTAAGTTGGTGCAAAAATATCACACATGTTCAACTTGCAAATCAGGCTCTGAAAAGATTTGTTACATAGTTCTTTACTGAAAATGTCAGCCACCTACTCATTAGAATATATATGATATAAGTATAGAAAGTCACCAACCACCTTCTCTTTTATAAAGTATCAATCAATCTCAATGTGTTTTGTTTTATCATGTTGAACTAGATTATGAGCAATGTTAGTTACTGCTTTATTATCACAAAACAAGAATAGTTTCTCGTCTTTAAGCAGTTTTAACTCCCTCATTAATTTTTCCAACCATAGTAATTCACATACTCTTTGAGCCATTACTCTATATTCTGCCTCAGCACTTGAGCAGACAACCCCACTTTATTTCTTACTTTTCCATGTGACTAAATTGCCTCCTACAAGTGCGCAGTAACCTGTAGTTGTATTATTTAGGGACTCAGCTCAATCGGCATCTGTAAATGTTTCTATTTTAAGGTGACCATTTTTAAAAAAGAGCAGACATTTTCCTATTGCAGACTTCAAGTATCGTAATATGCGGAAAACAGCATGTAAATGAGTCTCACGAGAATCATGCATGTACTAGCTCATAAGACTAACTGCATATGTTATATTAGGTCTGCTATGTGAGAGATAAATGAGTCTTCCAACTAGTCTCTGGTATCTTTCCAAGTCAACTGATATACCACTACCTGCTTGCAATTTGTAGTTGCTCTCAAAAGGTGATTATGTCGGCTTGGATCTGACAACTTCAATTCTCAAGAAATATTGCAATTTTTCTAAATCTTTGATTTCAAACTCTTGAGCAAGAAGTTCCTTCAACCGAACCATCTCCTTTGTGTCATCTCCAATCACCACAATATCATCCACATAAACAATGAGAAAAACGACCTTACCCTCATAATGTTTGATAAATAAAGTATGATCCGTATTACTTTATTGATATCCAAAAGAGATAATAACTCTTCTAAACCGTTCAAAGCATACTCTTAGAGACTGTTTTAATCCGTATAATGCCCTTTTTAATTGGCAAACTTTTCCTTACATCCTCTCATTTTCAAATTCAGGTGGAATTTTTATGTACACCTCTTCCTCTAAATCTCCATAGAAGAATGCATTTTTTACATCAAACTGCAATATATCTCAATCAAGGTTAGCTGCGCAAGATAAAAATATCTTAATTGTATTCATTGTCGCAACAGGTGCAAATATTTCCTAATAGTCAATTTTATAGGTTTGAGTAAATCCTTTAGCCACCAATCTAACTTTGTACTTTTCGATCGATCCGTCTGCTTTGCGTTTTATGATGAACACCCATTTGCAACCAATTATCTTCTTTCTTTGTAAAGGTGAAACAAGTTCCTATGTTTCATTCTTTGTCAATGCTCTTATTTCTTCAATCATGCCTTTCTTCCACTTGAAATCTCCTAAAACTTTTCTCCAATCTTGTAGAGTAGACACAGAGAAAACAGACAAGACAAAAACTATATAAGAGGAAGATAGAGAGTCATAGAAAACAAATTTAGATATAGGTAGTGTAAGTTCTCGTTCCTTTTCTAACAACAATAGGTTTGTCTAATAAATCACAAGAGAAAAATAACTCATCAGAATCTTCTAGAACCAGAGAAGATTCTTGACCTGAGACAGACTGCATGATGACTTTTTTAGACTTCTCTCTCCTTGAATACCTTTTCCAAGTCTGGTTTATTTAGACGTCCAACATCATCTTCTTGATTAAGACTTACGGCAATATAATTGTCCTCCTGCATATGACTCTCAATTGTTACCCAATTATGTATCACTTCTTCCTTCTCACTGTCCCCTGAAAATGTGTTGGGTTTGAGTTAAAGTAAGACTCATTCTCCTTAAAGGTAACATCTTACAAAGTATTTTCTAGATGGTATATGATAACACTTATACCTTTTTTGGGTATAAGAATATCCAACAAATACACACTTAAAAGTTCTAGGTTTTAACTTACCCACATTTCTAGTATGAACAAAGCACACACATGCAAACACTTTTGGGGAAACAATGTAGGAAATTTTTCCTTACAAAATCTCCATAAAACTTTTAAAATTCAAAAACATTCTATTAATAAGATAGACAGCTGAGAGAACTGCATCTCCCCAATAACTCTTTGGTAGATTCATGGTGAACATTAGTGACCGAACTAACTCCAGTATGTGTCTGTTTTTTTTTTCAGAAACCTCATTTTTTTCACTAGTGTAGACACAACTTGTCTGATAAATTATCTCTTTTGACTCCAGATAGGCACAAAACCCACTATCCATATATTTTGTACCATTATCAGTTTTCGCAAAATCTTAACTTTAGCACCAAACTGTATATATATCATTTTGTAAAGAGATTAAAAATATGAAAATACATCACTTTTTACTTTTAATAAATAATTCATGTTAATCTACTACAACAGTCAATAAAAGTAACAAATTATCTATGACCAGAAAGAGATGTACTTTGAGTAGGTCCCTACACATCATAGTGAATAGTCATAAAAGAATCAGTACTCCTATTATTACTTAAATGATAAGAACTCCTCTTATATTTAGCAAGTTCGCATGCATCACAAAACAAACACTTCATAAAAGTTCTCTTAAATAACTTAAAATATAATTTTTCTAAAATAAAAAAGGAAATATATCTCAATCGTCGATGCTATTGTAGTATCTCCATATTAACTTTTTTATTTTCAATGGTTGCTTGATTTCTAATTAAGTTCAGATGTCTATTCAAGACATATAAGCCATCTTTCAGTTTACTAGTTTCAATTCTCTCTCTGATTTGAAGATCTTGAAAGATGCAATGATCAGGAAAAAATTCAATTTTACAGTTGAGATCTCTAGTTATAACACTAATAGATAAAAAATTGTTAAAAAAACTAAACACATGTAACACTGAAGACAGTGTAACAGTAAGAATACAATTAATGGAACCAGTTCCCGACACGGGGGTGTATGACCCATCTGCTATATGGACATTATCCCCTTCAGTACAAGAATAATAGGTTGAGAATACTTTAGAAGAGTCTGTCATGTATCTGTTAACTTCAGAATCTATAATCTAATTATCATGAGTTGAAATAGGATAAGTAATACCTAATTTTACCATATTTGATGTGTCAACAGTTGATGCAGAGTTAAGTTGACTCAGAAGTCTCTTCAGATTTTAAATTTCTTCTGTGAAAAAGACTCCAATGGAAAGTGAACCAGGTGTTTCCCTAACTTCAACAAAATTTGTTTGAATTCTTATGGTTCCACCTTTTCTTTCTCCCCAACCCTTAATTGGTATTCCATGCAACTTCCAACAAGTTTTCCTAGTGTGTTTTGGCTTGTCAAAATAGTCACACTTCCATATATCTCTGAATTGATCAGAATGAGCCACTAATCCAGCCTTCTCAACTGGTACAATGTGAAGCATGACATTTCTTCTACTCTTTTTTTACTGAACATAAGCATAAGTTTGTTCTAATGAAGGAAATTGATCCTTACCAAGTACTTGGACCCTTATTTGATCATATTCAGTGTTCCGACCAGTTAAAAAAATATAAATTCACTCTTTTTCTAATAATTTCTGAAATTTGACTGCATCTGCGGGACACTTTACTTGAAAATCTTGATAGTAATCTAACTTTTGTCATAATCCATTCAATTCAGAAAAATACTGAGAAATAGTCATATTTTCTTACTTTGTGCCATGAACTTTATTCCGAAGTTCATAAATCTGAACGTCATTACCAATCTGTGAATATGCAAGAGATGTTACATTTCATATTTTTTTGATAGTGTTAAACAACAGATATGTTCTGACAATATAAGATTGCATGGAATTTATGAGTCATGACATTACCAATGAATTATCATATTCTTATCTATTATATTTTAAACTATCAACATTTGGTTTCTTCACCTCACCAGTAATGTAACCCTGCAATCCTTTAAATTTGATGAACAATAAATAAGATCTCAACCAAGTAAGATAATTAATTCTATCAAGTTTTACGGCACTGATTTGTAATGAAGAGTTATCAAAACTAGTAACACTCATCTTTTTTGCTTTTGTCATCTTAGAATACTAAAAATAAAAAGGAAAAATACCCAATAATGAAAAATGGACCTCCTATCTGAACCAAGGAGCCAAAAAAGATCTAAAAAAAATCGAAAAAAGGACAAAAGAACCGAAACCATATTTGGCTCGACTCGGCTCGGATCGACTCAACACCAGCTCGGATGCGGACAGCTCTACTTAGGCGCGGACAGACCAGGTTGGAGTAGTCTGCGCGCGGAATGGCCATACCAGACATCCCGTGTGCGGAAAAGTGAACTGACGTGAGGGAGGGGCTCTGTCTGGTCAATGCAGTGCGACTCAGTGCGCGACCAAAGCAGTATGGTGTGCAGGAGGATCAGTCGACTCGTTTCCAAACGCGAATCAGCTGGATCGAAGCAGCAGAGGGCAGAACGATAGATCTTCCAAACACACGCAGCCGCGTAAAAAAAAGGTCGAATAATCGCAATCAAGACAGATTTTGTGCGGAAAGGAACCAGATTTGTCTCAATCGGATTTTTTTGGCGGTATTCCACTGTTTTTTGGGCTGAATGGGATGAAGCCGGCGGCGGGTGTGGCTCACGCACCTCTGCTGCCAGCGGTGCGTGTGGCAAATGTGTGCGGAAACTGTGACTGTTCTGGCCGGGGTTGAGCAGCAACTCCGTATGGGAGATGTTGGGTTTGGTTTCTTTGGTAGTTGAATACCAACTTTGGCTTATTTTGCTTATTTTAGAATTTTGAAAAACCTTAAAATAGTCTTTCCTTTAACTCTGATACCATGAAGTTTCTGAAGAAAATAAACTTTTAATTTTTATTTCTTATTTCTTGTGTTTACATTTAGAAAATATATATATATATATATAATGGTTATTTTTATTCTAATTAAACTCTAATTATAAAATAAAATTATTTTATTAGAATTCTAACTAATATAGTATTTTACTTAACATGAAATCCGTATCAACACAGTAGTAATAATCATTACACCTTTGGCTTTTCTTGAATGAACTTCATTATCCTCTGTCAATGTTTCTTCATTTCTCCCCTTCTGTTCTAAATAGTCTATTAATTTGTATGACCAATGCAGAACTTTTTTACTGATTTCTCTTATTCCAATACATTTCAGTTGATCATCGTGATAAGTTATAAACACATTAAACAAAAAATTAATATTCTCTGTAAGCCAAGTTCTATCAATTAAGAGTAGCAGGACAAGACCCCCAAAACTGTGAACCAGAACATTTACACATATGAACAAAGAATAAGCACAGGTGAAGATATACCCCCACAACAATCAGCAGAGATATGTTGTCCATATTGAATTTAGAAACCAACCTTGTTAAGAAAAACTCTTAAGAGAAGATTTAACCCATAATATTAACATACTTACATGAATATCAATGACATTAAAGGCTTTCTCCAATGTTCTTTTCCTCATACAGTCCATCTCAGAGACTTGTTTTGCAAGCTGCAAAAAAGTATTGAGACTTCAGCATGTGCATCTACTATTTACTTGTGAAGATAAGAAAGAGCCATACAAATGCCTACATATGATGGTACTAAATAAAAGAGTATTTTCATAACTAAAATGCAGCATTAAGGATGAAACAAACTGTACCTGACTTTTGAAGCTGTCATATACAACTGCAAGGATCAAGTTAGTGACGAAGTAAACCCCCAACAGCACGTAGAGAACAAAAAACAGGCAATACCAACGTGAAGCCCTTTAATAGATAATTAAAATTTGTTAAACATAGTGAGAAAAAAGGTTCCATAAAGTTTAAGGAGCATCAATGAAGAAGTAACTAACTAAAAATTAATAAAGAAAATAACTTATTTGAAGCTATAGAAGGAGTGGATAAAAAACGATACATGAAATAATATAATTGGGAAGAATGACCTGGAGGAGAAAACAATTGAGGCTAATACCATTTGCAATTTCTTGGTTTTATGGAAAGAAAGAAATAGGAGCAATATCGTTTCAGACCCTGAGTTTTTTTGTAATGGGTCAACTTTTATACTCCATGGATGATTTCGGTGATTTTATAGATATCATGATTGATCTGTAGATACTTTTGTATATGAATTTGCACCCCTTTGGTGCTTATAATTAATGGAAATTTATAATTTTCATTTCAAAACAAAAATGATTGGGAAGAATGACTAAGCGAATACACTGGACAGAATGACCAAGTGCAGCTATAACTTCTAAAAGAAAGTTAAGGCACCACTAGAATGGATAAATAACTGACTGCAAATGTAACTTCTAAACAAACGTTAATGCACCACTGTAACTCATAAATATCGGAACAAAGAACAATCCAGTGAATATTATCACTTGCTTCGAAGACAAAATAGGGACAAGTTGAGATCCTAGAAATAACAAGAATCACTCTGGAGATATCTGAAGCGCTGCTGACAACTCTCACAAAAAGTACAGAAATTCAAGTCACCTTCAATCATAGAAAGTACAGAATTTTCATTACTTTTGGACACAAAATATATCTAGAAAGAATCCTCTTCTAGGACACCTTTTAAGTTCACAGGCATGATAGTTATATCCTGCTCCTGGAGTGTCATATCATCGTGCTGATTTGATGAACCAACAAATCATAGTATCATGGGTTCCACAATTTTAAAATCAAGTCAGTGTGTCTTAATGCAACCTACTGACTATGAGTTCCTGATAGTGCGACATACTTTCATTTTCTAATTTTTATTATTTATTGATGTGGCATCCTAGGTGTAGCATATTATTTACTACATTAGAAAATATATAATCAACCAAAAGATAAGGAAGACACAGTTGATAATATCATCACAATAAAACCTCTGGTAAGATAAGAAAGATCATGCAATAACATAACAATTTTGACGCAATACTTCATTCTAGCACAAATCAAAATGGTGGATTTAATGATAACAGCAGGTTGAATATACTTTCTGAAGGTTTCCCTAATAAGACACCACTCAATTTAGCATTGGGTAACTAGAAACTTCAGACAACTGAATCAAAATTAATTATTTAGAATCCGGCTTACTTGTAGGCAGGAATCCAGACATCTGGGTTGTTGGATGTGGTAAATAAAACAAACATTTGATATAATGTGGCACCATATGAAGTAAAAACAGTTTTTCCCTCTTGGGTATCCTCAAACATGACATAGGCCACCCAACTTGCAAAGAGAAGGAATAAAAGCCATAAAGCCTGCAGTTGAAGACATGGGCACAAGAATAAGCACATAAAAGGATAAAATTATGCAACTGGAAGCAGAAATTCACTTCAACGAGGGATAATGCTCTATATTGTCCAAATATCTTACTCATCATATGCCCCTCCTTCCCCGTCTTAAAAGTAGTCCGTATTTGTTTAAAATTCTTAGTCCAAATTGAAAAATGAAATAATGATCAATGCTTGTTTCCTACCTTGCCTTTGTCCCTCTAGCTAATCACATGTTTAAACTGAATCAATATGTATAAAGCAGGGGGATAAGTACTTTAACTACATTGAGTAAGAAATTAACATTTATTATTATGAGGAGAATCCCCAAACTGTTTCCCTCTTATTTCCAGACTACTTTTTGTTATTTTGAAAATTGTTTTTGAGGCTTTTTCTATATATTAGACAGCTTCTCCTTTGTTTCCAGGCAGGGTCAAAAATTGAAGATTAATCTCGAAATATCTGAACTAGTTCCTTTTATGCCTTTGTGACGATGAATCCCCCAACCATTTTCTTTTACGGTGTCATGAGGAGGTTATAAGACTAAGTGATTTGTTTTTTAGGTACTCATTAGGTTGTGAGCACCCATTACATCTGAATTACCACCTTGTGGAGTTATCCATGCTAACAAGAACAAGAAGAAGCCGGTTTCCTCATTCCTCACTTTTTTTGAATTAGTAACTAACTTTTCTAGGATCAAAGGAACCTACTTCCACCTTGTGTATTTTGTTCAAATTTCAATCATCTTCATAATCAAGAAGATCTTGCAGAGCTTTTAGATATCTTGGCTGATCATTTATTTCTTTTTCTCTTCTATCCAATGGTATTTCTTTATTCATTAAAAAATAATAAATTTTTTGGACAATCTTTTATATTGTTGCTTGCATGTGTACGTGGGTGGCACCTTGTTATAATGCTTCTTTTCTACTGAAAAAAGGAGACTGACACTTACTGCTGCCTTCTTAAAAGGTGTTATTAGGCTCTTAATTATTATGAGAAAAAGAGAATATGCAGTACAAAATCTGATAGTGATATGTCAAATTTAAGAAAAGGAAGAAAGCAAAACTTGGAGTTCATTAATGATAAAGGTACAAAATTTAAGGTAAGTAACAAACCAAGACATTTAAGTACGTCCCCAGCATTCCAGCCAGAATCAGGATGCTGGCTCGCAATTCCCTAAATCAAAGGAAAATAGAAGAAAAATGCAAACTAATCAATTTGAAATTTCTTAACAGACAAAACACAAGCACATGCTCACACAAAGAGTTTCTGGCATATCTATCCATCACAATGGTAAGTACTGTAATATTTAGATGTTTGGTGCTGATTCAATCTTCAAGAGAAAAGTTTCTCAACCAGTGCTATATTGCAATAAAAACCAAAATTATTAGGAATTGCTTTTCAACAATAACTTACAAAATGAGACACAATGGATTAAGAAACTTGCACATCCTTAAAATGCATTACTTTCCTCCATGAACCCATTCCAAGAAGTCATCCTCACTTTTCCACACTGCAGTAGCTCTTTGATGCAGGACCATTAGGCTTATATGGGAAGATGAACTCATTCAGGCCTAGGAATGCCTTCTAAATTACTAGTGTATGGTTATTATATTTTAATCAGCTTCTACGTCTTCAATTGGAGGTCCAATTTTGGTAGTTGTTTTTCGTACTTAGTATGGTAGATACAAATGGATGTTCAGGTATCTTCTAAATATACGGGTGATATTGTAATAGTGCTTTAAATTGTTTACAAAGATTCCTTCATGCTAGAGAGCATAAACAATTTGTGGTGATGGTTGTGTTTCTGATCCCTATGATTGTAGATCACCATTTCCTATGTTGCAAGTCAGATTTTTCTTTTGCTCTTCCACTACCTTTTTCTTTAATTACTATTGTGCTATAATCACCCCTCGCTTTTATTAATCAAGTAAATTTAAGATACTTTAGGATCACAGAGCAGTTGGCAAACCTCATATATGTGATTGATTAATTTTAAATTCATGTTAAAATTACAGAAAGAAAATCTAAAGTGTACTGATCACATTTACAAGGTTTATCATTTGTGCTTTTAGAGCACCTTATAATTGCTCCTGGTTATTACCCAGTTAACTGCTATCAGTTTCCCCAGTAACAACTTATTCTCCAAACGAGCAAAGATGAAAAATACAAATCTTTAATAACCACAACCAAAAGCACAAAGAAGTCCGCTGTGTAGTCAGTTCCAAATCAATCAGTCGATCAAAGAAATCAAGGCAAAATGCCAAAGTGATTGATGCATCAAAGAATATATCATGTCACACAAATGAGGTAGTTAAAGGGTAAAACTAAATGTCCAATCTCTAACTAATATTTCTATTATTCTGCTACTGACCACTCTTAACATCCAATCTCATAGAGGACCCTGAAAATTAACTTTCAATTCATTATTATATTTTTTCCTTTTGAGCACAGTTAACTAGATTCATGTGAAACATGCCTATTTTTAACAAGTCTTAATTCCATGTAACACACAAATGCATAGACAAAAGACACATGACTTGCATTAAATAAGAAAAAAAACACACGAATACCTTATATTTAGGATGAAAATGACAACTCTTATATATGGTGCCAGCCTAAATGGAAGAAAATTGAAGGCCACTGGAAATATATAGAGAGCATTGACCACTATATCAGCAAGCAAAATTAGCAGACAGATGACCTGAAAATTTGGAAGAATGGAAGTTTCATTAGGCCATATGCAATAACAGTTACATACTATAGAATTGGGGAAGAGGGTGCATGCTAAATCGTAAAGTAAGGCATAGAAAACTTGTGTGTTATAATCCCATTTGTGGAAATAAAAGAATACAAAGGTAAATGTAGAAAAAGGTAATTAACTCATAAAGCTGTAATTTGCAAAACAACAAATTAGTCGTGCAGTAATTTGGTTGGTCATGATACCTTAGTTATAACTAAAGAAAATAATATGCAACCAGTACCATGAGAATTTCTTATTAATTGTCCATTCTTGAATAGTAAATTCTAGTTCACGTGACAAAGGGATGAGTAGTTACCAATTGTGTTTCGTAATGGACATAATATTTAGTGAACAAAGAGGATCCAAGACTGATTTTACTTCTTATGCGTTGCAATTACCAATGCTGCACATAATCTTTCATTTTTTTAATAATTGAAAGACAAAAAGTACTTATAACACAAATGCACTTCAGCGAACAATACAGATAATATCATTTTCGACAAGAATTTGCATAGTTCTTATTTGGTTTTAGCCCTATCTCATTTTTCTTTTCTTGTTAATAGAACTTTACTTATCCTGTTCGTATTTCTATTTGCAAGATTTATAGCTCTGAAATAGAGCAGATTCAATAAGAGAAACAAAGAAGTCAGAAATAACTATACGGAGGAATCTGCAATTTACCTTTAATTGATTTAGCAGACTTTTCCAGAAGATACGAGACCCTTCATAAGTTATTGGGAAGAAGGTATGTATTGCAAGTAAAATGAGTGTCACAACCTGCATAAGAAAGTAAAGAGATTTGCAATTTGCAGAACACTTAATCACGCATTCATTAGACTTAGTACATGTCACTCTTCTGGTTTGCTCCAAAATTTTAAAATATTCTAGAAATCAAGTCAAAAATAGTTGGCATCATAAATTTATATGGGCAAACATTTAGAATTATATGCATCTAATTTGCAACTACAAAAAGATGCGCCTAATTTTTATTGCAAAGCCTCTGGCTCCCCTCACCCAGACTGTTGATAATAATTAGCGTAATTAGAGCTGAACCCAGCTCAGTAGAAAAAAAAAGGTAAAAATAAGTTGATTGAAAGGAAAGTTAGCAAGAAAATGTCGCATCACCACCATGTTATCAGAATATCTTTCCTCTTACCTCATAGATAAAAGTTTCGGCACCAGTCAAGTAAGGCAATTGACCGAGAAAAAAATACTCTCTGTCATTGCAAGACTTGGCCGGATCCTTCTCGCACCACAAAGGTTTCTGCAACAAGCACCAACAATTACATAAAATATTTACACTCCACCTATTTGTTCGGCGAAAATGCCACAAACAGGCGTACCAAAGACAAATACAAGGAGCACACCACTAACCTCAAAGAAGTTCAAGACTATCAATGCGAAATAATTGAGAGACCATAACAAGTCAAATCGCGTGAAGAGAAAGTAATACTTGGCAGCACTTCCGAAGTTTGATTGGTAGAGAACTTGCTCAGGTAGGCCAACTCCATCTTCAGCCTGAAGATCTCGTACCAAAAACCACAAATAGAGAAGTTGTTCACAATAATAAAGAAAAACACGAGTCTCCAATATGTTATAAGGATAACAAAGCAGAAAATCAGAGACACTGAGGAAATCACGCTCTCATAAAAGCACATTGCTATCAAGAAGGAAAGTTGAATCCAGAATTTCAGAATCTAAAGCAGTATCAGTGACTCGTTAAACGGAGAAATGCAGCTAGGTAAAGCAAAACCGCATCAGTAAAAAAAACAATGAAGAAATAAAGAAGAAGCAACAACTGACCAAATCGACGAGCGCAGCTGCTTTCTGGTAAGGAGAGCCATAAGTGATCGCATCAGAACGGCGATACATCCAATCCCTCCCTCTGCCACCACCACTACTCTCGCCTCTGAGAAAAGGCTTCTCCATGTTTTCCGTTGAAATCCCCTTCCTGTTCTTCTCGTTTTCTTGGTTGAAATCCAACAGAGACGAACAGAGAGAGCGAAGCTATGAAGCTATACGTTTATGTTTGTTTTTCTGGTAAGAATGAGAACGAGGATCGGTTACTTCAAATAGAATTATAAAATAATTCAAAAACTGCCAGATGTCAGTTAGAAAGAGAGGATGGGAACTTGATCTTCCGGTTAATTTCAAAGTCGTAGAGAAAAAGATTTTAATACTCCGGTTGACTCATTTAATTATAAAGTATTTCCACATTAGGATATAATTATAATATAAAATTTAATGATCACTAAATTATTAGAAGTGTTGTTATTATTTTTTTTTTAATAGAATTTTTCTCTCTCTTGTTAAATATTATTTAAATTAATAGTGGGTATGTTTTTTTATAAAAAAAAAAATTAGTAAACTCAAAAATAAAATAAAACTATAATATTTAATGAAAGACTCTGCTAAACGTGAAAATTTAAAAAATTACGAGACACCTTTGCGGTTCTCGAAAATAAAACTAAATTTTGAGTCGTCAGTTTCTTTATAATTCCTAATTCATGTATGTGAGATGTCACATAGTTCAAAGTGCTACGCCACTCCAATAATTCTGCCAACTTGAGAGATTTACAGCTTAAGATTCTTTCCGACAGAACAAACATTACCCAACTAGCTGAATCCTGGCCAGCAGCACCAAACCTCTCCTCCCCTTCATTATCGAAGATGGTGGCATCTGCATTACATTTTCATACTTATAAACATATAACTTTTAGAATTGATTAATTAGAATGTAACTTTTAAAAAATTATGATAAATTGTATTTTATGAAATTTAATTAAAAAGTACACTTAAGTTATATGGATATTTCTTTTCAAATATAAAATTTCACAATCAAATAAATAAATGAGTAAATTGATTGTAAAGATGTCGGCAAAAGCAAATTATATATATATATATATATACTGTTTGGAAGTAGTCATTGAATTTAAATTCAGGAAAGCGAAAAGCTCTGCCCTGACAAATGACTCAAATGGATAATAAACATGGAATTTAATGTCTGAGCTGACACCCTTTTCATCACTCTGCCACACAGCTCAAATCAAGAAGAACCACAAATAGTTTTCGTAATTTACTTGACCAGATTGAATTTTATCTCTAACAATTTGTAAAATTGTATCTAGACGAAAGCACATTATATGAATGTTAAATTCTGTTACTTTGAAAGTTATCATAACATAGTAAAGAATTCACCGTAGCAAATTCTGAGATCCGCCAACTAAATTAAATTTCATCTCCAGCGAAAAAATATTATACTATGATTAAATTGTAATAACTAAAAATAATCATAACGGAATAAAGTTAACTAAAAAAATATTCTATAATAACTAAATTTCGTTAGTTATAATCATAACGAAATAAGTAACTCAGTTATAGCAATTCAACTTTATTATCTCAACAAATCGAATAAAAAATTATTATATAATAACTAAATTTCGTTAGTTAAAAGCAATCATAATGAGATAAAGAACTCGTCGTGGCAATTCAACTTTATTATCTTGGCAAATCGAATAAAAAAATATTATACAATAACTAAATTTCGTTACTTGAAAGTAAGTTCGTAACAATTTTCTGAGATTTGCCAACTAGATTAAATTTTGTCTCGGCAAACCGTGCGAAAAAACATTATATAATGACTAAATTCTATTAGTTAAATGTAATCGTAGGGGGATAAAGAACTCGTCGTGTCGATGTTTGGGAAGTTAATTTAAAATCAGAACAACATAAACCCATGTTTTGAATAGAAAAGATGTTCCAAATATGTGGGTATGAGAGATTCAACTTAAACAGCACAAATTTTGTTTGAAAGAATAAATTTTTTTTAGAGGTTCTGATAAAATTTAATTGTTGAAAGACAAGGGTTTACCATTTTGATGGGAAAATAAGAACCATTATAAAAATTTACAAAATTTATTTAAATTTTATACTTATTGTATCCATTGAATAATATACATTTTTAGAAAAAAAAAATTCACATAATAATTTCTAAAGAGGAATGAGGAAAATATCCCATCAACAGGAACATAAACATATTTTAAGTAATACAAGTAGATGTGTGTGTATTTATACATGTGTATAGATATAAACACATGCATGTGTATAGATATAAACACATGCACGTGTACCTTCTTGTTTGTATGTGTGTGTACGTATATGCGTCTGAGACATACCTAAACAGATGCATAAACACAACAACAAATTTCAAACTAGGTGGGTGCTGCCTGCACATCCCTATATATATATATCAGAAGACAAATTCTCATACCACCACCTTTCTCAAAGCAAAAGCTCAAGTGGTTAAAAATGAGAAAGAGAAGCGTGGATAAACAAAATTGCTACATTCTGACAAAAGAATAATAAATAATCACAAACTATCGTGCTGCTAAGCTATATAATTAGTGTAGAGGCTACTGGAAAAGCTGTACCTTTAAATACGTGGAGAAGTCGAAAGCGCGAGAAACCAGAGTTCCTGAAATGCATATGAATGGGAAGACCCGCGAATTTAACAAATTACAACAACATACAAAGGAAACCAAAGCAGGCGATGGAAAACAAAAGAGAATGTCATCTTCAACTCCAGATTAAATCCATAGAGCCACCTGCTATCTCCTCTTGCAAGCAAGAAAAATTCTCCAAAGATCGCAGAAGAAATCTATCCACCCCGTAAAATTTTTTCTACACTTCAAGCAAGCTGCAAAGCTGCAAGCACCATATCATTAAAAATTTGGACAGTGGTCTATGCAAAATCAGTACTGATGATAAGGTTCGAATCAAGATGCAAGTCAACAAGAACGGTCTAGTTTGCTGCATGCTTAACTTCTTATGCAAACAATAGAAATAAAATTGGTACAAATAGCATAAATATACACAGTCTCTTTGATACCCTTTTTATTCAGAAAGAAGGGGAGGTAGGGGCTGGCATCTTTTTAGATATTATTTTTGTCAGGACTTCCGCCTGTATGGGGATTAAACTATACTCGGTGCAGGTGACCCGAGTATTTGAAGCATTCCTTGGGAAAGGCTTAATCCAATTTAGAATATTGTTGACACAGAAAAAGAAAAACATGCGGCATGTGAAGTCCAGGAAAAGAAAAACTGCTTTAGACAAACTGATCATTATTGAGGTTGAACGCGGCCTTCACTTCCGCCCCTGATGTTACAAGAAAGGAATCTAGAGATGCAAAAAGAAAACAAAGCTGCTAACGACATAGTAACTACTAGGGTGCTCATCAGTCTAAAGTAGAATGCAACAATCTCAGACTAGAACCCAGCATTTTCCAAGTTTCTCAAAAATTATGGATAGAACTAGTGGATGAACTAGGGGATGGAACCAGACCACTTCAGCCTCATCTTGTCCTATTTGGTCCTGTTTTTTCTTTAAAAAACTAAAAAAGATTACAGTTTATTTGATTTGAATTTACTTCAATTTACATCCTGCACTTTGTTTGTTACAAATCATATGCATAATTTAGTTTTTTGTTATTTTACAAAAACTGTTAGTTTTTACATCCTGCACTTTGTTTGTTACAAATCATATGCATAGTTCAGTTTTTTGTAATTTTACAAAAACTGTTAGTTTTTTAGAGACCACCTGCACACATATGAGATCTTATACACAAATATTCAGAAGCTCAATGCTAAAACAAAGCTCAAGGATACTTCCACACTTCAAAGCTCGAGGCTGAGTTTTCTCGAAATTGATGCAGAATGGATTTATCTTAGAATTTCTAAATAGCTTAGAAATTGTATTTCTCGCTAATCTACAATTTATCACAATAGTATGGTTAAGATTAGGTCTTTAGTAGTTTTTTTTTTTTGAGATAGATTAGGTCTTTAGTAGTATTAGAATTAATAATAATAAATATTACTTTTTCTATTAGGATTCCTTAATTATTCAGAATGATTTCCGTATCTTGGTTCCATAATGCATCATGTACAAAGTGTGATACCTATGTACATGAAAGGTATCACACCCATCCCCCAACTTAATTGTAATGCTTAGAAGATCCTAGGTGTCTTTTAGATTTTCTTTTGGTCTCCATTCTTAGGTATGGTATCGAGGAATCTTTAAATCTACCCAAAGTAACCCTGATTTGACATATGGTATGGTATCAAGGAATCTTTAAATCTACCCAAAGTAACCCTGATTTGACCCATATGTATTAGTAAGTTACCGACTAGAAACGAAAATCAGGAAGGTCCGATCAGGTCAAGTCAGTCATGGTTATATTTTAGTTCCTTAGGGTTATGGGTTCTTTCACTTTCAGGTTTTTTCTGGCTTTCAGTTGACTTCAGGCCTAAGATAATTTTGGGATGGTGTCTATCAAGTTATTCAGGTTTTACATTTTTTTGGGTTTCAAGTCATCCGGATTTTGGGTCTTTAACTTTATTTGGTAAATCAAGCAGGTCCATTCAGATTTTGTGTTCAAGGTGAAGCCAATTGAGAGAGCGGGAAAAACAAAGCAACTCAATATGCATATATTAACATAACAAGGTAATCACCACAAAGATTGAGAAATAAAAACCTTTCACTGTACCTCATATCAGACCTCGACTTTAGACTTCTTTCCTGTAACAATCTGGAATATTCGAAGCCCCCTGCTGAATGCTTCATTAAATAGGATCCTCGTCTGCATAGACTGGAACCCAGGCATCCATGACAAGAATGCTACAGGAGCCATGACAATAACACCAAACATAATGTCGTATAAGCGAGCAACAGAAACTACAATATCCCAAAGCCTAGTAGACTGCAGGAAAGGCCGCAATACTTGTGCAATCAAAATCAGACCCCATCCAGTAGGGATGAAAGCCAATAAGCTAGTGAAAATATCAGCAAATGTGAAGTCAGTGAATTCCAGCAAGGCAAATATCACAAGTACAGCGAGAATGATGACAAGGAATTGAACGAGCCGATAGTAAATGTGCTCCTTTGCTGCATACTTGTCCCGAGCATACCCTATCACCAGATAAATCCCCATAACCACAACAACATAGATCCAAGACAGCAAGTAAACAGCAATACTGGTACTTCCATTGGCAATACCCAGCTGGTATACGATTCCATACTGGAAAAAGAAGAAGCGGAGGTCTAAAATTATCTCCAATACCTTTCCCCAGAGGCCAGTTGTCCTTAGATGATCCTGCTCCTCATACCACCATCTTTCCCAGCTCTGTTCAGCTTTAGCAAACACACCACCACGATACCAAATCCAGTTCATAAAATCATCAAAGTCATACACAGTTTTCAACCAATCAAAGCCAGAAGGATTAAATATGAATGGGCCCATTATCCAAGACAAGACCAAAAACCAACTAGTGATGGTCATGGCTATATAAACAAATGTGTCCTTAGCAATGGGGCTATGTGATGCATAAACAGTAAGTATGAGTCCAAGCTCAATAGCCTTTATGAAATGACTGCGTGCATACAGTCTGTAGTTCTCAGCAAAACCTTTGTGCTGCACCACAAAACCACGCCCAGTTGCCCGATATTTAGCACCGCCATGAAGAATAGTTCGCCCAAAGAAGTGAGTACGTGTTCCCATGGAGAATGTGTAGAAGACAGATGAAAGCTGGAGTAGCATCGTCAAGAAATCCCAGATAGCCTGAAGGAACCCATGTTCAAGAGAATTCTCCACAATCATGGGAAGGACTGTGAACAGACCAAGTTGGATGATGAACTGCTGATTCAGAATGGTACCAAGTGCTTTATTGTTATCACTTTCATCAGCTAAAGCAGAACGCTCAACGCCACTAAGAGCAAGATAAAGTCGACCCCATAAGAATGCGTAAACAGTAAGAACAACCATCATTGTGTTAAAGAAGAACCCCACTGTGGTGTAAAAGAATGATAACATCCGGAAGAAGTCCAGTCTGTGACCCAACCTATACACGTCCCTGCTAAGAACCTGCTCACCATTCCCACTAGCAACCTTGGCCTCAAACATGGATATCTGGTTCAACCCAACATCCCGTCCCTTTCCAACTTGAATGTATTCATGGTGCGTGACATTGCCTCCTCGCAAAGTGCAATTAAAGCCAGCAAATATGTCCTCACTAATGTTGATCACTCTAGAAGCCTTACTAAGGCCGCCTCGACTTAAGAACCAAAATCTATCAAAAACATCAGGATGACCATAATGCATTCTGATTTTGAGAGGGTTTGCCAAAACACGCTGACCCAAGGTCACAAAACTTGTTTCTTGAGCTGACATAAACCAAGCAAGTGAAGAGACAGAACCGGTGAAAATATGTTCCCTCACACCCAGGATAGTAGGCTTCCTGATACCATAATTGCGCTTGAATTCTTCCAATAGATTCCGCATTTTGAGTGCTTCCTCAAAATAGTTGTCTTGGTTCATATCAATAGTCTGAACAGCATCACCACGAGTGAAGATAAGGGCATGGTTTTGATTCTCTGGCTTTCCCTCTCCCAGCTTCAAGGGGCCAGGCAACTTAACCCGGTAGAGTTCCACTTCCCTCTGCAACTCTTGATCATACTTCACAAGAACAGAAAAGTAGTCCTTCTCATCCCTTCCAGTGGAAACCTCATCCACATAAGCAACTCGAAGGGCTTCATTGTGTTTCATTAAATACAGAATCTCCTCAGCGCGAGGATCCTTTTTCGCCTTCTGAGCACCATATATCTGGCAGGCTACAACATATGTATATTTCATCAAGGCAGTCCCATACTCATGCCCCTTGAACAGCATACTAACAGAACTACTTGCCCTGCTTAAACTCCTGGAAGAAGGAAACCTCTCAGAGCTGAAGCTATCCAAGCGACCACCTCCTCTGATAGCACCAAGTTCCCGTGCTCCTTCTCTAATGTCCATCTCTGATGCAGAATCAAGAAAAGCCAACATCTTAAGAGCTCGATAGTAATACATCATTCCCCTAACAGTGCGGGCTAGTGTCTGGCCTCTATAGGAGGCCCAAAGTCTGAGATCCCTCAACTTGGTAGTCCAAATCTCGTCATCCTTCACCATTCCTTCTCGGCGCAACCTCTCCATGAAATTTTTCCACTCATCGACATAGATGGTCTGCAGATAATACAAGGTGGAAATCCCATCTTCATTTTCAGTTCGAAGCTGCTCTTTGTTGTAAATCACTTCCTCATTGTAGTAAGGAGTGAGAACACTGAATGACATCATCTTCTCTACTTGGGGAGCATGTGGTATATTCATAAAAAGGGAATTACTAAAGAAAGCAATCCTCCGTCTTGCCTCCAAATTCAGAGGGATATTCTGCATTGAGTCTCTTGAAGTAAGAATGGTGTACAAGCGTCTAACCTGTCGGTAAAAGTTCTCTCTAGTGGGATCAGGTAATTCAATAGCATTCTGGAAAAGCAATCCCGCCATTGCAGCTGGATCACGAGGAGCCAAACCATCCTCCCTCAATTGTTCCATGCTCCTCTTGTCTTTGAAAAAATCACGAATAACAATCTCATACAAGGCCTGCAAAGTATTCACCACCTTCCCAATATCCTCTTTGGGCTTGTTTACCAGCTCAACAAGTCTGATCAATTTGGCATGAATCTGCGGCAGGGCAGTCATTTTGAAGGTTTTGGTGAACTTCTCAATCTGAATAGAGTGATCAATCTCTTGAAACAGAACCGTCATAATAGAATGCTCTTCAGTGTTAACTTTAATGATCTCAAGCATCATGTGCTTAACACTATCATAAGTCTCAATGACAACACAGCGCCTGTACTCATTCTTGCATATCTTGTACCAGAGCCACTTATCAGGAGCATCCACCAACTCCGCGGCCTGGCTCAGAGAAAGCAGCAGCTCATTACCGAGCAGAAAACACGGCCAGCGAATAACCCTCACATTCCAGGAATTCTGCGGCAACTCTAACAACTCGACCTCACGATCAGAGATGATATCCTCTTCCCTGAATATCATAATTATCTCATTCCATATCAAGGCAAACTTGTTAGCCTCCACCTGATTAGACTCCAGCTTCTTGTAAGGCGCACCAAACCCGTACCTCAACTTCAACCTGTGAATGGCATCATTGAGCTTGCTCTTCAGCGTCCCCCTGGCATTCAGCAGTTGCTCCTCCGGCATGAGGTTGAACTGAATCGCACTGGCAAAGAACTGAAACCTGAGCTTCAACTGCTGCATGTTCCGAATCTCACCCAAGTGGGCAAACAACCCAACTATTGCTCCTACCAAAGAAGAGTAAATGGAGTACCAGATTTGAATATCCATCAGGTAAATCAAAACAACAGGCGCCCACAACAATCCCACGGCGAATCTATTGCTATCTTTGAAGTACTCATGCCATTCATACTCCACATCCTTCAGATCCAACAATAGCTTGGTGGGTTTAATCATTGGCTTAATCTGCAAGAAGTAACTAAAAGCGGCCTTTGTTGCAAGCACCATAACCCAGAATAGACTGTACTTTATGTTATCCACTAGACCTTCTCTCAATCCCCGGCCAACAAAATTTTTACTCTGAAACCACCACGACAAGGCGTAGAATATCCTCCAATTCGTCTCCTCGAGAAAATTCCTTACCCATGGAAATATAAACAGTACCAAAGCCAACACCTCCGGCAACAAAAACGCCAATGAAGCATAAAGGAAATGAAAAAGCCTCTTGTCAGTCTCTCTGGACCCAGCTCTATCACGGTTCTTCTGCGTCCAAATCCTCGCGTATAGCACCCCAAAAACGACAATCCACCCGGCTGCTACAATAGCCTTCAACACCATCCTCACTCCAAGACCCATTGTCTCCCTCGAAACCAGACTGTACTGGGTCCCTGCATCAAGCAACGACTGAAAGAACCGCATGCCGCTCCAAGTGATAAACACTGTCAAAACCTTCACCCAAACGTCCTTATGTCCCAATGCAGTCCAAGAAAAATTCGTTCCCTCCCAGGCCACAATTATCGCAGCTTGAAGAAACAACACCAGCATCACCCACAAACGGTCGAAGCTCCTGAAAAGATTCCAAAAGGACCTCTGCTCAACGAACCCCGTCTTGCCCACATGTTTGCTCCTACTCGAAGTCACAAAGAAATTGCTACCCAGATCAATCGGCCATTTCAGTTTGTGAAAACACCTTTTGCTCCAAAAATACTCGTTGATATCATCGTAATTCCTCCAAGCGCTATGAGGCGCCGTCCCGTTCCGGCTACTATCCACCTCAGCCTGGACGGTCTCGTAGATTGGCTTCACCACGCAATTCAAGAAGGCGTTCTCGCCGGAGAACGACGGCATAACAGGCTGCCCCGTGTTCTCATCGATGTAATCCTCCAGGATCTTGTTGAGCTCCATAGCCATGTTGTGAAAGATATAGCAGATGCACTCCGGCATAAACCGGAGATTAGCAGACTCACCCCAGATTAACAGATAGAGTCCGACGTAGAGAAGCTCCCGGCGGTGGTCACCGGAGCTCCGACCCGAGATCCATATATTCGATTTCTTACCTATATAGGAGCACCAGTTGGTGTAGTTGAGAAGAAGTTTCCGGCGGAACTTCCGAAGAACCCCCGGGTCCAGCGAGTCGATGTTATCCGGTGGAGGAGACAGCCGCATCTGAGCATTGGCTAGATGAAGAACAAGATGCTCCCGTTGATTCCGAACGTTATCCTTCTGAAAACCGAAAAAGAGGGCTAACCAGTCCAGAAGATCATAGTGAGGCCGCCATTGCGCGTAAGGAGGCCGACGGAGTTCTCCGACTGCTCGTAGAGCTGCTGCGGCGGCGCGTACCTCCGGGAAACGGAGAGAAGGGTGATCAGCGAGGAGGTTATGAACGGGAATTATGTTGAATGTCTCCTCCCCCGCGTCATCGCCCGGACCAGGCCGGTTCGAGCCGGGACGGTAACGGAGACTCATAGCAGCATGAGACGGTTAATTTGATTTTGGTTTTGGGGGTTTTTCTCTCTAGTTTGTTGCTTTTTTGGGAGAAGAAGAAGATGAACCAGAGAGAGAAAAAGTGGCGAGTAAAGAGTCGTGCGCGTGTTAGCGCGTTTCTCTTTCCTTCAAAAATATTTTTCATTTTTCATTTTCTTTTTAATTTTTTGAACTTTTCATTTTCTTTTTTACTCAGTCTGAATATTTGAAATTTCTTTATTTCTTTTTAATAATATCAAATAATATAATTAGTTCAAAGTTAGAAAGACTTTATCAAAACTATACACTATATATAATTATATGTATTATTTTTAAAATAATGTCCAACTTGAAATTAAAAAATATGAAAATTAGTTATTAAATTAAATTTATTTTTAATATTATATATATAATATTTAATACTGAAGAATTATATATTTGCTTTTTATAAGAAAAAAATATATATAATTAATTAAATATAGTTTTAAATTTTATATAATAGAGAATAAAATATTTATTTATACTTTTATTTTCATGTTTTATTATTCTTTTATTTTATTATTATTCCTTAGTAGGTAAGTTTTATTTTCCATTAAGAGACTTTTTTAATTTAATAACTTTTATTATTGTGTGACGTAGGACTACCAACATCCCAAGTGGGTAAAAAAAAAAAAGAAGGTTCTCTTTAATAATAATTCGTGTTATTAAATTATTATGATTATTATAATTAAAATAATATAATTATTATAAAATATTTATTTTATTTAAAAATATAATAATTTTATTAAAAATTAATTTAATTTAATTACTGGACTCTTAAAATAAATTCTCAATTCTCTGACTGAAATATTTATTATATTCAAGAGATTTAACTTAATTTGATTGTCGTAATTTTAATATTATATTAATAAAATAAATTTTTAATTTTATTTAATTACATATTATATATTAATTATTATTAAATTATGATATATATAACGTAATAAATTTTTATAATTTTAATAAAATTTAAATTTCTAATCTTTAAAAAATTTTAATAATTAGATTACGTATTATGGACGAAAAGTATTATTTGATTAGTCATTATTAATGCAAATTATTTATTTTCTTATTATAAAATTTTACTTTTTATTTCTATATTAATTATAAAAACGTGTCGTTTCCTCTTTTTTCCTTAATAATTAAGTTGCTTATTAATATTAAATTGGTCTCATTTGTTTAGAATTTTTTTTAGCTTATGACTTAATAAAAACTTATAAGTGAATTAACTTTATAAAATATTAAAAATAAATTAAATATATTTAATTAGTGTATTCTATTTACCATATAAATTTAAATTATAATAAAATACTAATATTATGCAACGGGCTTTTTTTAATTTTTATAAGTTAAAAAAAAAAACTTTATAAAATAAAATTATTTATACTAGTGAATTTACGTTACTGCCCCGGCGTCAACGTTTGGTCAAACCCGGTTCTTTAATAATAATAAATTAATAACCTCGTATATCGGACTTTTACTAACGGGCACATGGGTGCCACGTCACGAATGAGTGGGGCCCATTGAAGAACAAATGTGAATGATGTGGACTCCGTCAATTTCGACGGAGACAAGTAACGTCGATAAATGGATACGAACTTTTTTTGTAAAAATCGACAGGCTGCATTGTTTGATTTGTATTTATATATTACGTGCTCTATTTTATCTTTTTTTTTTTTAGTTTTAAAAACATTTTATAAAATATTTAAATAATTAACCAGAATTTAATTAAAAAGCTTTAATTATTAATTAAAATAAAAAATAGTTTAAAATATAATATACTTAATAATATATATAAATAATATTAAGTATTTATTAATCAAAATTAATTAATTTAATTAATATTAAAAAATAAATTTAAAATTTTACTAATCATATATCTAACAAGTGACAAACAAGTATAAGACGACTATATCATTAAATTCATACCCACGATCTAATATAAGTTAAAATATATTAGTAAATAACGTTATTTGAACTCGAACGGTTCTTATAAAAATATGAAATCAAATTATAAAATTAAAATTAAACTCGTAATAAAAACTTGAAGTCAAATTTAAGAAATTTTATATTTTTTAAAGCATATTAAGTTTCGAATAAATTTAGTACTAATTATATTGATTTAAGCTCGTAAAAAGAATTGTACTTTATCATATAAAGTTCGTACAACGCGTATTTAGAAATACAAAGACTCATAATCATCTCTCTTTTTTTTCTTTCGTAAAATTAAAACAAAAATTGAAAAATTTGACAATATATTTTTGATATATTTGATGTTTATTCAAATTTTTTTCTTTGAGTATATACGACTATATTTTGTTAATGCTATTGTGATAAAATATAGTCTTTTATAAAAATTAAGACTCAAAAATATTTCACGAGCACTTTCTTATTAAGTTTGTCGAGAGGTAATTTAATCATTCTTTTTTTTTAATAGTAATTCCTTTTTTTTAAAGATTAATTAACAAATCATGATTAAAAAAATGTTACCCACAATAATTTAATGAACAAAGTAATTTAGGGTTACAAAAAGTTGTTGGTTTGAGAATGAAGAATCTATAAGTGAAAGGAAAAGAAAAGACATGGAATAATTGACTCATAATGAAGAGAGGAGGGGAATCTATATAAGGCAAAACCAGTTCATTCCCATGTTCTTTACTTTTATTTTTTCAATGAGGGTATTGATTTATAGATTCTAATATATATCTATATATATATATATGAACTTCAAGATTCTATTCTGAAACAAGCAAATTCTAATGTATATATAAACTTTTAAGATAAAATTTCACTCTCATCACAAACCAAACCCATGAGCAAGGATGTTTAAGATTAAAAATCGTATTTTCATTACAAACTTGACGAGTCAAGATGTTTTATCGGTCTAAAATCAGAAGAGACTAAATCGGGATGGACCAAAGACCAATTAAGAATAGAATTCAAGATTCAAACCGAAATAAATCAAATTTTTATTTGCCAATTAAAAAATACAATATAATTTTATTTTTCGGTCCAAATTCATTCATTCATTTCAATTTGAATCAGGACGAAACTACAATGACTCGGACAAATATGTGAACTTAGAACCCTACTAGTTAGTGTTTGGTCCGACCGGGATAAAAAGGAAGTACATTGCAAAAGGAAATTGTCTTTATATTACACACTGAACACAAACAACCCATAAAATTTATGTGACATTTTCCTGATAGCAAATCAGCAGACTTTCATGATATTGAAATCAAGCTCAAATTTCAATCATCAGAATTCACCAACTTGATGGTTCTTTGACTTAAAAGTGTCATTGACCATAAACATTCTTACATAATTCGCATAAGCTTTACGTACATAGTAACATTAACAAGAGGTCAAGTAGAAAATATCTGAACCTCTCACAAAATAAACAGAACACTGACTTTTATTCCACGTCTTACTTCGATCATCACCCCGAAATGGCTGTATGGAGACACTGAGCCATCCATCATGCTTTCCTTTTAATTCTTACCACCCTCGCTGAGATAAGGCAGAAGCATGCGGATTCAACCTATCAAGCGCATTTAATCTATCAAGCACGGTGTTGAAGTCGATAGGCTGGCCACTTTCCTCCATTCTCTGTATTACAGCTGCAACATGGTCGCCCCGGAAACCCATGCTTACAAGCTTGTCGATTAATTCACCATAGGGATGGTTGCGAACAAATTGCACGTGGCTAGGATTCCGAGCTAGAATACCGGCACCAGGAGGAAGTTGTTGATTCTGAAGAGGAACACTTGTAGGAGGATATCCACCCTGTGAAAAGTGAGCTTGCGGTTGTGGTGTATGGAGTATCCTCCCGCCTTCGTTATCATACATCATGTATGTACTTCCCTGAGGAAGTGCCGGATGGGGTCCAGTAACTGTATATCCATCACCTGGCTGTGCTCCAAACGTGCTTTTGATTTGCTGAGGTGCAGGCTGCGGAGGAACAGTTCTCCCTGGCACATTGTAGCCATAAGCAACAGCATCCACACAGCTAGATGCAGGTTGAGGAATTCCTGAGAATGGCACTTGCATTGGCATGCTGTTTGGGA
Organism: Carica papaya; assembly: GCF_054855325.1. Taxonomy (NCBI): domain Eukaryota; kingdom Viridiplantae; phylum Streptophyta; class Magnoliopsida; order Brassicales; family Caricaceae; genus Carica; species Carica papaya. The sequence continues at coordinate 43,680,127 of NC_142313.1, read as the reverse complement.
TTGCCTCAGGTGGGGATTGACTACTCGGTTGTGTTGGGCGATAAGAATAAGTTGCTGATGTCGGCCTAATCTGTGTTTGCATAGAGGGCTGCTGTTGTTGTTGCATGTGCTGAGGTATCTGCTGTGGCCACTGTTGTAGGTACTGAGGAAACGATTGGGCTGCTGTCCCCTGATTCACTTGTGACTGCGACACCTGTGGTGGCAACCTAGAGAGGTCTTGCAGCTGGGTTGTGCGGTACTGAGGATCAGATGACAAATACTGACCCTGAGGATGTTGAATTGGGGCTGCAGGTGGGGCGGGGGTGGGGTTGGGGGCAGGGGCAGGGGCAGGGGGAGGAGCAAGTGCAGGGGGTGGTGGCGCTGGTGCTTGGGGGTTCTGTAATTGGGTTGGTGGAATATAGTAAGATTGTTGCTGGGTCAAATTCTGAGGAGGGGACTGGGAATTGGGAGGCAGAGTATGTTGTTGCGGAGCCACTTGATGGGGCAGAGCAAGAGCAAGCTGCTGGTTGTGCATGTCAGGAGCGTTGTCATTCTTCTTCGATTCGATGGCAAGAGTCGTTGTCCTCTCCTCACTGGATTGTGAATTGCTCAAAGATGATGACTCTTTCTGCGCAAGTTGCAGTTTAGCTAACTCTTTCTGGGCATCGGCAAGTTCTTGCTTGTCTCTCAGGATTTGCACTGATCTGTGGACCTACATGTAGCGTGCCATGGAAAAAGCTTTAGTACATAATTAAATCATTTGAATTACTTAAGCAACATCAAGATCAAGACACTTATTCCGCAAGAAAAAGATAAGAGGATGTTAAAAAACCAACAAACCGAGGTGGATGACAATCAAACCAAAAGTGAAGTAAAGATAAACAAAAATTGTTCGGGTATACTTCCAAAATGCAATGACATAGAATTAAAAAAATACAATGGGTAATGCCATTATGAACCACAGGAAATTATCTTAAAGAAACAACAAATATCTGTTTTTTGTCTAATACAGAGGCTTTAAAGCATAATGAATATAAGAAAATGACAATTGTATTTCAGAATTATCTGGCTAGGATCAATCTAAAGAAGCCCATTATGCATGAGACTCAGCATGCCAAAAAATGTTGCCCAGAATGGAATGCAAGTGTCCAGTATGGATATCATCTAATTGTCTAGTCCAGTACCAAAGATGCGGGTATCTAATCAATAAGAGTCCACAATTGGATATGGGTTCTTGGATCTGTTTAACATGGAAATAGTAAAACAATATAAGCTTTTAGGAAGCTAATGATGACGCTATATACGTAATAAAATACAGTCTTTAGCACAAAAAAATACCACCCTCATATTTGTAGCGAATGGAAAAAAAATACCAAATAGTAAAACACAATTAATTAAGTACAAAAATATTTTCAAAATTTAAACATTCAAGAATGTGAATTCCTATTGATGTGCCCTTTTTCAACTTCTATTCTAAGAGTTTGTTTCATCATCTTAATATTTTAGTATATCACGACTTCTAGTTTTAGATCATCAAGGATCTGACACAGATCCCATAATCACACCAATGACATGTCATGTCATGTCTGACATGGGTATTGCATTAAAATTAAAGAGTTCAAGCAACACAGATGATACAGTATCATTGCTGACAAAACGACTGAAATCCCATAATCTTTTACTGCTTTGAACTTTCGGTTTCCATTTGTGCAAATCTAATCACCTGAATATAATTTACAATAGGACTTACATTTGGCTATATCGACTCCTATCCCTTCACCATCAATTAGGTAAAGCATATGGGAAAGATAAACGGAAAAGGAATAAGAATTAAATTGAGTTAGTATTTCACAATCAACCGAAAAAGGAAGGAAGATGAACAACTGGATTTTTTTCCCCAATTCCCATTTGAACAAAGCTCTACCAAATATGCCATAACTGCACATCAAAATTTTTTTCTCAAAAATCAACAATTAGATCCACAAGGTAAATCCATATTCTGAAGCTTCATGATTCGGTAGCATACAACAATTACCTAAATGATTTCTGACATTTTCTGTTTCACATGCCTAATTTTATAAGCAACTGCTCTAGTTTTTTGACAACACCTTTCATTTATACTCATGGCAGCAAATAACTTCTTACGATAAAGTTCTACCTCTCAATGTCATGCAAATTTAAGGGAGCAATAGCATTTCATGGGAAGGGTCACAAATAGGGAAAAGAGGTCAACTTTTCCCTCTTTGGTGAAGGAAGAATTATTAGAAAGAGAGAAAAATGCATTATAACAAGGATAAGGAATCCTCATAAAGTAGAAAAGAACAATGACACAAGGAAAAGGCTTCAATTAAAGAGAAATAACCCAATCCTTTTGCAAAGGACAAAGGAACCTAGCAAAAGAGCACAACCACTAACCCATTAAGACACAAAAATTATTAGATGGATCCTGAAAACTAATTTCAAAAAGCCAATACCAAAGAGTGAGGTACATGAGATCTTATTGCACTCTGTACCTCAAGGCAAAATGCTAAACCCAAATTTTCATACATAAACTTATAAAATTTCATAGTAAACCCACCTCTTGAAGATGCTTCTCAAGAAATTTAAGCTTTGTATCTGCCTCTCCATGGTCACGAACTAAATCAGATCGCATTTCTCCAATTGATTTATCTAGATTGTAGCAATACAATTCCAATTGTGACAGACGTGAACTGATTCCCTCAAGAAAGCGCATTAGGTTATCAGCATACTTTTTCATCGTTTTTTCAACAGTAGATATCACATCTTGGTTAACTGTATCCTCCGGTGGGGTATAAGCATTTGCAGGAAATACGGATGTCCTGACCATTCGACTTTTATGAAAGTCCTGTGAAAATATCAGGAAGCAGGCATTACTTACTAGATTTTTTTTGAAATAAAAAGTGTGAAATTCTCTTAACATGGTACCAAACAATAAGGGATACTGCCCCTATACAAAAACTTTACAATATAGTTAGCAAATCAATGACATGTCCAGAATCTACATCACTAATCATGTCATGCTCTAACAATAAAAACCCAAAAAAATGCAACTACCTATCTCACAAACTATACAAATCATCAGCTTTACCTGCAAATACTCTAGAACTTCTCTCCTTCCATAGAATCCAAAATAAGGATAAAAAAATTAGATTTTTCAACTTTCTTTCTAAATAAACCTGTTCCCAAGATCACAATTCCTCCCTAATAGATCCAACCATCACCCAGCTAACACCAATCATACTAAAAATAGGATTCCACAACCCAGAAGCCACAGGAAACCGCAGCAGAACATGCACACAGCTTTCCTCATTGCTTACTAGATGTAAGATAAAAAATATATATATGTTTTCCTTTTAATTTAAAATCCTAATTATGAATATTGTCAGACTTCAGACATAGATAAATCATCAACAGGACTTCCCCTGTAAAGAGGTCACTTTATTGCAAACAGATGCTTCCTATGTAAAAGTGCCCTGGAAACCTGCAATCACCTTCTTTTGAGATGCCCGACTACTCATAATCTTTGGACAGGATTCTTGGACTGTTGGGAGCTTCTTGGGCAATGGCTGAAAATGTTTGTACCGAATTGATGGCCTGGGAGGGTTTAGACAGCATGAATAAATCTATTAGACTCATTCCCCTTACTATTTTTTGGGTCATCTGGAAAGAAAGAAACAACAGGGCTTTTCATGGAATTGAGTCTAATTTCAACAAAGGACAACTGGTTTCATTACTTTGGTTCTAACTTATTAGGGCATAACCTTGATTTTTTTGATGATCTAGTTGACATTGTAGATATTGTAATTGAGATGTAAATTTTGTACATGGGTGGTGCTCCCTTAGCACCTTACATCAATACAAGCTTCATACTTTTATATCAAAATAAATAAATAAATAAATCATCAATAGGAACTCAAAGATTGGCTAGCAAATATAGTGGTCCTAGGAGCTTTCACAATGTCTGAGAAACAGTCCAGTTATGATTATACATCTTCAGCACAAACCAAAAATTCATGTTCTTTTCTGCAATTAGAGCTCATCATTACATTTTTACAATCTAGTGCAAAACCCAGGACTTGCTTCATATTCTACGGCTACCAAGCAAGCCTGTAATAAACTTACACAAGGTAGTAAACAAGAATGTCCTAAGAAAAAGTTTTTTCCTTTGATTTTGGTATAACAACTACGTTTTCGAGAGTCTGAGTAATATTCAATGCTGATATGTGAGAGTTAAATGCTGCCTTGAGTCTTAATATACTATAAACCATTCCTTGACGAACAACGTAATCCTTGACAAGGAGGAAACTGCCAAAACGTTGCATACTGTTTCGTCTAGGATTGCTGTCTCAAGCCTTCTTTTTATTATCGTTAGTGAGGACCGCTTAGAAGCGATACAATAATCTACAACAAACATTGTAACATAATAAAAAATCTAAACCTGTTACCATCCGAACACTCTCAAGCATCTCCTCGCCGTTGATTTTTTTTTTCTTAACCTTTTCCAGCATTTAGTGACCTGCATTTCTGCTAGCAGAGTTCTTGTTAAACACAACCTTAAATCATGCTTTTCCTCTAATTGGAACTTCGATGACACTAAACCGAGCTCCCCTCTCCTTCCCATTAAAAAAAGAAATGCCTTGTATTCTTTTGCGAATCAAAGGTCAAGCCCCTAACCAATACATCTCATCATCAAATAAAAGCTTAGACTTTATATACGTGAATACAATCTGACCAGCTACAGATAGTACATGCTACGAGAATTACCAAAACAAGCAGGAACCAAAAACTTTTGGGCTCTTCTTAGCAAATCCTCATCAAGTCCGGCATTATTTATTTAAAAAATCCAACAATTTCTTTTCAAATATTCGTATTCATTTTTCGCCAAATTCTTAATTCTTACCCAAGCCCTAGCTAGCTACTTCGCCACCAGAACACTCATCTATAACAAAATGCTAAAGTAATCAAATTACTCCAAAAAAAACCCGCAAATCCAAAAACCCTTATGAAATTCCTTTAAAACCCCAAGAAAAAAAGCAAAAACATAAATAAATATTTTACCCTAGCTCCAAAACAAAGAATATATAGAGGTATACCTTGCCGGAACTGGCAGCGCTAATCACAGGATCAGAATGAGGTCCATTGGAGGAATCCTGGTTGCTTCCATAGTCCTCATATGAGCAGAGAATATCATCGGAGCCAAAATCGAATCCCTTGGAGCCCGAGTTAGCCCGGCCCGACGATCCAGACGCCATAACTCCGATAGATCGAAAAACGAGAACTTTGAGGTTTGAATCGAGAAAAGTAAAATAAAAACTTGTGGGTTTGAGTCTTCGTTTTCCCTGCTTGCTTCGCTTCAAAGGTTGATTGCTTGCTTTGATTGATTAGCCTAGAGGAAATTGGGTTGATGTTTCTTTTTGTTTTCTGTTTTGCGTGTAAAGTACAGAGCTTTCGAGTATTATTAATTATTTTTTCCACAGAGAGAGAGAGAGCAACGTTTTTAAAATGTGCGATTTGTTGTTGGGATTTGAAGGTTGGATAAGGATGAGGTGTTGACCGACTCTTCTTTTTATATATAACACACACACACACACACACACATATATATATTATATATATATATATATATATATATACTAATTATATATTATGTATTTTGGTTAAATATATAATTAATATTGGTTTTGGATGGTTATTGTTTTTTAGAAAAAAAATAATAATTTTTTTTATTGTTTGTTTTATGACAAAAAGTATAATCGTATTAGTTATTTTACTAGAAAATAATTTATCGTTGAATATCTTTTTTTAAAAAAAATTAAATGGTTTAATATTTTTAATTAATAATATTAAATCATTACATAATTTTTTTTCTATAAATATAAAAAATTTGTGAAAATTTATTTTTTGATAAGTTAAATTATTCATAGAGAGCTAATTACATTTTTAAAATAAATAAAATGTTATGTGACTTTTAATTTTTTTTATTTAAAATAATTACTAGTAGTTTAAAATTTTGATTTAATTTTTAATTTTTTTAAAAAATATGATATTTATTTTTTTATTAACGAATTATAATTTAAATGAATATTTTTATAATATAAACAAATAATAATTATAAAATTAAAGGAATTATATTTATAAAATTCATAATATTACATAAATTATTAAATTTCTTTATACTTATTTTGTGACACCTCTAAACGATTTTTATTATAAAATTGTATATTATTCATTATTTTACTCCAAACAAAATATTTATAATTCTCAAATCAAATCACATCTATCCATTACTTCAAAAAGAAACTCTTCAATTATCACCATACACATAAAAATTCCAACACTATTCTAATATTGCGAGTATATTACTACTTGTAAACCCAGTGTTCCATTGATAAGCTTTCCATTTTCGTTTTCGCCTTAAAGTATATGAAATGTAAGTAATGAATGTATATAGCCCAATAAAATGAAATTTGAAACTAAAACTTATGAATGACAATTAAATGACCTCCTTCCCTACTATCATTTTTCTTCATTTTGTTTTCCTCCTTTGATAACTATTAAATGACAACACTACTCCCTCCTAATCCCACCTAACCCTTTACTTGTAACGGCCCCGTAAATATTAAAATGAAATGAGTATTTGAATATATCAAATGCGGAAGCGATATCAAAATTTCAGTTAACATCCCTTACACGAAAAACCAGAAACGTACTTAAAATATAAAAGATTAAACTAACTAAGAGAGAAACTCGAAAATAAAACTATGAGTATGACTACAGAGTCTCTAGGTATCCCCTTCGTCGTCCTCCTGCGGAACGGGCTCGGGAACCATGTCTTCCTGATCTGAAATGGTTAAATAAGGAGTGAGCTACACTAGCCCAGTAAGAACATCACGATATCTCACCGTCACGGAGGTAAAGGTGGGTAGAAAAAACACAAAAGACCAATGGAGCATAATTTACAATAAAACCTTTTATCAATAATAAAACTTTTACCATCCACTTACCTTGGTGGAATTTATGAAAACAATATGAGAAAAACAATAACATCATCATAATCATTGAATAATCTAAGCTGTAAAACATAACACTTATCACGCCTCTTGTAATTCAATCATTGTACAACATATCCTTTTCTCATTTACCAGCCTACTAGTATCCGTGGGGGTCCATAGGGGTTCCGCTACCCGTTAACCTTTAACATTCATAATCAGTTTCCAGGACCGTCCCCATACCCCGTCCGGTATGGGCGCCAAAACCATAAACCTCAATACCCCGTCCGGTATGAGGGTGAAACGGGCCGTCCCCATACCCCGTCCGGTATGGGCGCCAAAACCATAAACCTCAATACCCCGTCCGGTATGAGGGTGAAACGGGCCGTCCCCATACCCCGTCCGGTATGGGCGCCAAAACCATAAGATCTCCATACCCCGTCCGGTATGTGAGACCACAATCCCGGTAGGGTTCCCTACGGACCCGGTCCGTCCACCATCTCCCAGGATATCTAGTCAGGCTGACCCCATCATACAATTATCAGTCTATACAATGTTTCATTTCCCTTTTTCCTCAATAAGCATCATCAATTCACATTTAAACAAGCAAATCGTAATTCATGCCGAACAGACAACATACAGTATCAGTTCTTCAGTCATTCAACCCATAATTAATAAAACAGTAATATGTGCATTCGAAACTATAAAATGAACACATCAAACCCCATAATGCATTTAAAGCTGTAAAACAGGCCAAATAACAGTAAATCATCAATCACACTAGACTCGGGCTCCATTAGCAACCTTAAGCAATTTCACACATGCGTTAATTCAAGAAATACCGTTTTATTATTTTGAACTTTAATACCGTGATAGGAAATAGGGTGAGGGGTCCTTACTTGTTTTCGAGATCCGAATACGATTCACAGTGCGCCTGCAGGCCTTCCCTAATTTTCCCTGAATTTTTCCCGGGGAACTGAAACACACTAACAGTACCTGCACATGTTCCAAAAAAAATCCAAATTAGGCCCAGGGCCCCTTTCGGACCAAATCGCAACTCCGGCACGGCGGCTCCGCCGTGCTCCGGCGACGGCGCCGCCGCTGGCGGCGGCGAGTCGCCTCGGGTTGACTGTTTTCGGCCGTTTTCGGCCGAATTCGGCCACACTCGCATTGGTCCTTGTCAGAAAACAGCCCTAGGGCCCTCGGGGGGCCAAAAAATCACGGAAAAACGGAGCTTACCGGCGGCGGTGCTCTCGGGTGCAGCGGCTCTCCGGCGAGGTTCGTGTTTTGGTGATTCGGCTCCGGTCAACCTGTAGAGAAAAGAATGGTGATCACGGTGATATAAAAATTGCATCGAACGGAGGCCGGGAAGGGCCTCGTCGGAGGCAAAAACCGAGAGGGGGCGCGGCGGCGCCGCTGGGCTTCGGCCGCGTATTCCGGCCGTTTGGCCGGGATTTCGGTTTCGATTTGGCCATAGGAGGAATCAGTGGGGAAAAACGAGTCGGGGGTATGAAATTTACCTCGATCGGCGGTCGGAAATTTCCCCGGTGCGGCGGCGAGTGGCGGCGGGTGGCGGCGGTCGGCCTCTGGTTCGTCTTCTCCGGCGAGCGGCTGGCGGCTAGGGTTTGTGGTCTGGTGTGGGGGTTCTATTTATAACCCCTTGCCTTTTGATCACAGCCGTTCATTTTGTTTTAATCTGGGCCGTTCGTTTTTGATTGAATCTGGGCCGTCCGTGCGATTGAATCTGGGCCGTCCGATCGCGTGATTGATCTGGGCCGTCGGATCGCACCCACGCGGATCGCCAACGTGGCTCCTTTTGGAGTGACGCGGTCTTGCCACGTGGCAGGCCCTGGTTGGCTGGGCCTGCTGACTGGGCCTGCTGACGTGGCTGCTGACGTGGCCGCCCTTTTTTTTTTTTTTTTTTTTTTTTTTCTCCTCCTTTCCGGGTGCTACATTACTGTTAGCCCCTCATTCTCCAACCACATAACAGACTTGCACTCTACCCATTTGTTTTAACCATAGCACCTTACCAACTCGACACGATTATGGTAGTCCCTACACCACACCCATACATCCACAAGCTCCGTTCTCGTCCTCACGATACCTCTCGTTCACTCCTCTCTCTCACACAATCGACTGCCCACTTTTTATTCCTATCCCAACTTCACATCCCAACCGTTGATTTCACCTATTCCATCCTAACCGTTTATCTCACTCTCCTCAAATCGATCTAGGCCGTCTGTGCAGGGACACAGGGTCTTCTCTTGTTCATTGGATCTCTTTCATTTGATAAATGAATCTGGATCGTATGATTAGATTAAATTTGACCGTTTGATCGTGCCTGAAGAGGAAACACATTTAGGGCATCCGTGCATGCGAGATGCGATCTGGGCCGTTGGATTCACTGCCATATGGATCGCCCACGTCGCCTCTCGCGTGGAATCGATGTCAGTGTGTCCGCCACGCGGTGTGTTTTGACTTACTGTTGTTGCTAACGTGACCGTATTTTTTTTTTTACGATTTTACCCTATGTTTAAATTTTTTTTTTTCAAAAATACAATTTCTTATTCATAATTTCAATTATTTTTTTAAAATTGTTTTCAATTTCATCTATAAATTTATTTTTCTCAAAATTTTTGTAAAAATAAAATAAAAAGATAAGATTAAATTATTTTAATGGAATATATTATTAATGTAAAATTATTCCGAACTAAATTTTTGAACTTATGTGTTACATTATACGTATTATTAAATTATTTTATACTTATTCTATAGGTATGTTATTTTATTGAAAAAATTTAAATGTAAATGTTAAATTAATGAATTATATTTATAAAATTTTATTAAGAAATTATGTGTTAACATATTTACAAAATTAAATACGTAAGATTTATTAAATTACGGAATTATATATTAATAAATTTTAAATATAATTCCTTAATTTGAGATTTATATAAAAAAAAATTAAAAAAAATTAACATATATAAAGTCTTGTAGAAGTAATTTTATTTACAAAATTGGAGTGAAACGACAAGAAAGAAACCTATAAATTTACCGTGATGGGTTACCGTACGGTGGAGCACGCACAGGCAGGAAAACAATGGCCGACAGCGACAGCGACAGCGACGAGAAGGTCTCAAGAATTGCTGTGACCATCGGCGAGGGTGAAAAAGCTTGCAAAATGCTAAGAACATCTAGGGTTTCAAGCTTACTAGCTAGGAATTTGAATGGATTCATCTGCCACCTGAACTTACTTTTTCTATAGATCTGGTATGTTGGAGAAGATCCGGAGGAGGAGGAGGAGGAGGAAGAAGAAGCCGTTATTATGCAAAATTTTCTTGGAGCAACTACACGTGTAGAAAGCTTTGTTTCTTCAAGGAAAATTATGGTGGAGCAAGCCAAGGTAACATAATATTAGTCCAGTTAAGAACAAAGTTTTTTGTAATTATTTTGAATTTTAGTTAGCAGCCTGATTTTCCGCAAGATTTCTGTGCTGTTTAATATTGAATTATTTTTTGTTTAGCCCAATTTTGTGCCCGTAAATTAGAACTGTGTGCTTTGAGTACTAATGTTTTGATCAAGAAACTTTATATATACACTCCCCCTGATAAGCCGAATTGCAGTTTGCTGAGTGATTTTGATATTAAAATTGTATGATATTCATATAGTACTGCTTCTTGCACCCTTCACAAAATTCTTTTGTCTATCTGATAAATTCTCTCCCAGACTTGCAATTATTCCTTTACCATGTGGTGGAAGAGTCTCTCTCCTTTTTTTTTTTCCCCCACAAGGTAGGGATAGATTCAAACTCGAGTAATTGAGTTGTAATAAAAGAGCCTCATCCCAGCTACATTCTCTGTTGTGATTGGTTTAGAAAAATGAGAGATTAGAGGAACTGGGAACCTTTAACAGATTTTGATAGTCCATTCTGTTGAAATGGATATGGTTATCATGATGAACATGTGGAAATTGGCACCACTACCCTTGTTGAGATAGAGTTTTGATGTAACTCAGTTAGCTGTTAATAATAACTGTTTTATGTTAAAAAACTTGTCCATAATTATATCATGAGACCCTTTTATGTAACTGCAAACAATTATGTGATCCTCTGTAATAACTTGTTGCCTTTCGGTTCACAGCTCATCAGCCTGTTAACCGACAGTAGATGGTGAGGTTTTCTAAGGGATTGTGATGGGTTTGACTTTGGTGAAAAACCCTAACTCACTATGCTGTTATTGCAAAGTGCAATGTCTTGAAAGTCGACAATAGATTGGGCATCATTATAGTTTAGTTATGCATTGTAATACTTTAGCTTATAAATTTCTAATGACAGTGTGTAAGAAAAAACAGAAGTTGAATTTAAATTGCAATAGAGTGAAATCACATGGGTGAATCTGTATCTTATAGATTATTTTTTGAAAAATATACAGCTGATGTTGCCTTTGGATTAGAATTCATTGATTGAACTGTAATTAGGCTCAAAATTTAAGGATGTGACTATACTTTCTCCATATGAAAATCACCAAACAGAAGCCAAAAAAGTGACACAGAGATTAAACCATCAAAGGCTTGAGGAAATCAAGAAGAAGAAGCAAAACACGAGAAAATTACAAAACAAAGAAGATGAGATAAAACTGAATTCCATCATTGAGAGCTATATAATAAAAAGGGCCCTTTTAATTAAGTCAGAGAGAGAGAGAGAGAGAGAGATTTAGGTCTTTTGAACAAGAAGTGGATTTAGAACAGTATGGATTGAATAAAGGAGGAGAAGCATGTGTATGACAACTCCAATGAAGCCAGCAGCTAAAGCTCCTGTTACTTGGTGACAGTATTTTGGCACTTGCCCACAGATGGGCAACCATCCTGCATTAGCATTCCCTTTCTTTCCCACTTGAGCTATTGCTAATGCTGCTGAGATGCTTGAAGTCAGTAACATTGTGAAAACCTGCACACCAGATGATATCAATTAACTAATAATTACTATAAGTCAATAACACTGACAGTAATTCGCAGTCACGTCCAAGATTACCAGAAAATATGGTGATGTACTTTAAGAGTTTCATGATTTTCTTTGTATATATATATAGCTATTTTTATGCACAATATTTTCTTGACTTTTTCTTGGTTGTAAGGTTAGTACTTCTCTCTTTCTTTTTTTTGGTTGAGTGGTTAATACTATTCTCCATTTTAATGTCTTTTCTGTCTGAGTTATGGGTTTTTTTATATAGAGCTGAGGGGAAAAAGAAGGGGATAGATACCCAAAGTACCTGTACTTTTCAACAAATCTATATTGGCTCCTATAATAATTTTTGTTTCAAATACAAACTCATATTTTCATGTCTAAATTAGCCCCCATTGTTAACAGTGTATTTAACATTGTTTAATAGATTATCATGTGGCAGACGACGTTGCCAAGTAGACATTATATTTTAAAAAACAACTAGCATGTTTGCGATGTGACTGGCACACTGACCACTTTTGAAAACGTTGTCAGCATGGCTGCTATGCTTGCAGTTTTTATTTTCTTCCCTTTCTTCTATCTTTCACGCACGAAATTTCATTTTCCATATGACTTCTGAAAATATCTATGTAGCCACTCATTTGCCATGTAGATATCTATTAAATGGTGTTAAATGATACATTGTTAACGATAAAGATTAGTTTAGACAAATTTGAAAATACAGGTTGTATTTGAACAAAAAATTATTGCAGCAGTTAATATGAATTTTGAAAAAAATGCAGGTGCTTTTAGGGTATATATCCCGAAAAAAAAGTATGTTATTTCTTATCTGAGCTACTCAGGTCAAGTGGCATTGAGTGTCATTGGAGCACCCTTTCAAATGGGGTTCCAGCAATGGCCTAACAATGGCCTGGAAGCAAAAACTCCTCTTTGACCTGGTTCGTTTTACAGCTTGGTAAAAAGCAGCAATATAAAATACGCATATGTACATATATATATGCGTATAAACAGATGCATGATTGTTTATTTCAAGTAAAATAAACACATAACTGCATGATTGGGTTTGTATAACAGGAAATAAGCCTTGCAAGAGAAAAGAGAAGAGAATTTCAGGTTGTGTATAATTACCAAATCCAAGGCAACAACCAATCGCCAGAGCATGCTGTCTGTGGGAAGAAACAGAACCAGAAAACCATATACACTCACAATGGCATTGGCAATCATAAAGTACCTACATACACCAAAAAGAAAATCTCACAACTCATTTCAAAATAACAAAAAATACTACCATAGAATGTTAACCTCACATTGACCAAGTACATGAATCAATATTAACATTGCTTGTTACCACATGATTTTGGTATTGCAGATTTGGATGCCTAATTCACGAATATCAGACACAGGCCTATCCGAGAAAGACAATCAGAGAACTTACCTGAATGCCGGTGTGTCACTGTATTTTGCTTCAAGGGACACTGCAAAGAAAGAAGCTGTTTGATGGCTAGTAGCCATGATAATGGTTGCTGATAGAGTGGCGGCGAAGGCCATGAGTCTTAGCAGAAGGGTGCATATCCTCTTGGTTTTAGACATTGATGGGTGTTTAAATTTTTACAAAACACTTGGTGGGTATTGCAGAAAACTAGTTTGAGAATACACAAAGTCTATACACACACACCCACATACATATATATGTGGAATTGTTTGTGAGGAGGAGAATAAAGGCATGGCATTAGCATGAAGATATAAATGTTGGTTTTGTGTTGTTAGTTGAGATTCTCAATCACAGTCTACCTACAAGTAATTCTACTTTTATCTACTATGCTTGGACTTTGAATTGTATAAGCAAATCATTTTTGTCTTCTTATTGAAAGTCTTTTTCTTATGTGGGTAACCTAATGTATGTACACCTCAACAACTGTTTAAAAGAGGAAAGTTTGAATCCAGGTTAAGAAAAGGGCTGGCTGTGCTAATTAGGTAAGAATATTTTAGCATAACCATAATTTTGTTCTCTACTTTTTAAAGTAGTATGTAAGTATTTATTTAGTAAATACTTATACTAACCGAGTCCGAGGATATAACTAATTATACAAACTCCGTAGTTGCTCACAAAGATTGAACTGAAACTAAAAATTTTAAATTTAATTTAATGTAAAGGTTCTTCATGGATTAAATTCACAACCCTAGAAATAACAAGAGAAAAAATTTATAATTTAGCCTTATATAAAATTATAATGATTTGGAGCCAAGGAGTACCGGCCAGCGTTGCAAAAGCCTGGAAATTTCCCCTCAATCCAAACAAAAATGGCGCTCACATTTTCGCTGAACTCGTTCTCCAAAATCCCAAAACCCTCCCCACCAAAAACCCAAATCTTCAGTCTCTTAACCACAAACCCCAAAACCCATCTCAAATTTTCTCCAGTTCTCAAGCCATCCCCTCTCTCCCTCTTCACCACCCGCACCTGTAATGCAAAACCCACCATCAATCCCCTTCGGAAATCCACAATCCGGTGTCTTTTCACAGGCATCGTCGAAGAAATGGGCGAAATCAAGCAACTTGGTGTCGTCGATCATGGCGGGTTCGACCTGAAAATCCACGCGAAGACTATCCTCGAGGACGTGAAACTCGGCGACAGCATCGCCGTCAATGGAACCTGCCTGACGGTGACGGAATTCGACACCCAATTGAACGAATTCACCGTCGGATTATCCCCCGAAACGTTGAGGAAAACCTCGTTGGTAGAGCTCGAACCGGGTTCGTTGGTCAATCTAGAACGAGCGGTCCGACCGGTGGACCGGATGGGCGGGCATTTCGTGCAGGGGCATGTTGATGGGACGGGGGAGATAGTTTCGATGGAAGTGGAAGGAGATTCTTTGTGGGTCAAAGTCAAAGCTGACAAGAGTATATTGCAGTACGTGGTGCCTAAAGGGTTTATAGCCGTTGATGGGACTAGCTTGACGGTTGTGGACGTCTGTGATGACGGGAGTTGGTTTAACTTCATGCTGGTTGCTTACACGCAGCAGCATGTAGTGATTCCATTGAAGAAAGTTGGGCAGAAGGTGAATCTGGAGGTGGATATTTTGGGGAAGTACGTGGAAAGATTGCTTTCCTCCATGAAAGGTTAATGAAGGTAATGAGGTAACTGGTTTTCTGGCTTTTGATTTTACTGTGCCATTGATGTTGTTGTTTGTGGTAAATTTAGTTTATTGAAGCATGAATTTCTTGAGTTGCATTTTTTCACAAGGAAAGAATTCATTCACCAGATGACAAGGAGCCTGAGTTGTATAATCAGACATGAATGTTGGTTTTGTAGAGAGGCTGGATTGTGTTTTTTTTTTTTTTTAATAATCAGATGATTATTCTTTTTTAAAACTTTTGGTGTTAAAAGGTGGATGAATAGTATTTCCAAAATGTAGTTTACCAATTTAGGTAGAAGAATTTGTAGTAAAAATATATTGGTTAATCTATAAAGATCTTTTGCAGTTTTACATGGATCTTGGTTAATCTATATGATGTAAATATTGGTTAATCTATATGATGTAAACAATTTTGCTTTACATTTTCTCAAGATGGGTGAGAGTTGAACTTTGAGTTATTAAATCTCCAGTAAGGAAACCTCATGTCATATTTACTACATACTTTTGACAGCTTCCTCTAATCTCACTGTCAAGTTATCGCAGCATATTTATACTTGTGTGTTTGGTTCAACGACATTTCTGTTCTTTTACCAAGTTACTAGAATGGCCTTGACATTCCAGTTTTACCTTGAAGTTCTTATGGATTGATGTTTTATTTGTATATGGCTAGGTAAGAATAAGACTTCTACTAGCTTGGATTGAAAATGGATTTAGAAATGCTGTTCTCATTCTACCTTATCCTATCTCTGCTATTCTTTTTCAACTCTATTTCTTATTCTTACTACAGAAATTAACACTTTCAAACCATACATAGGCTTATTGTATGGGGTGCTACAGTGCTTCCATTATTCTGATAGATATTCCAAAACATATTTTTGAAATGAATGACCATACTATTCCAGAGATATCAACCCATCTGCATTTTTCTTCTTCACATTGATGATTCAGTTAGAGTGGATCTCCCTTGTTTTATCTTTTCTTTGAAGTTTTGAACATAAAATTGAATTGTCCAGCTTCCAACACAAAATTTGATCTTTGAGAATTTAGGAAGGTCATGGAACTGCTCTGTTTTTATCTTTGATAATCTGGATTCTGGACTCACATTGGCTTTTGTCCCTTGGTTTAAGATTGAGCTCAAAGTCTTATGGGTCCATATGATTTGTTTAGAAAAGAGGATTCTGTTAGATATTTTTAGTAAATTCCCAAATTTCCCACCCCACACATTAAAGTCGATGGGAGGAATCAAGGAGGTTTTGTAAAAAGCCAAACCATGGTTAAATTGGTTAGGTTTTGATTATCTGGCTTGTTCTGGGATTTCTTGGCTTCAGTTTCCTACATCGTTCTGGTTAAACTTATTAAGATATTCGCTCTGGGTTTGAACCTTGATCTGGAACTGCTCATTTATAATGTGTAGATATATCTCTTATAGCAGGGAAATGGAAAAGAGGAGACCTTGCTTATAGATATATAGTTGTTGTCTTCCTTCTTTTAAGTGCTTTAAGGTTTTTGTTACATTAGGCTCGATGTTCTTACCTTACCTACGAGGTTCTAACGATGGTGTTTCGGAGGTTATCGTTTCTAACATCATTAACGTTAGATTACTGCATAAATTTTCGAAGTTGTTGAATTATTATGAAATGCTACAAATGGTTTGAGTTGTCCTAGGAAAGATGAATCAAACATCGTCTTCCTAAACAGCAGAGCTTTTCGATTCACTTCACCATCACTCACTATTAGCTAATAACAGAGGAGGAAATGCAGGAGTAGATTATCTTTGCAAGTCTATGTTTGAAATAAATATAAGAATTTGTTTGTAAGTCTGAAACTTATTTTAAGAATATAAGAAATAAGCACTTTATTTAATGTAGGTTCTTATTTTTTAAATCTCATTTACTTTTTAAATCTATGTAAAGTTGACAATAAATATATAATAATTACTTTTTTCTTGTAAAGATAACTGTTTATTTTCTCAATCAGCATTTGAACTATTTGCTAATTTTTTAAAATAATAATTTCAAATGTTTTAATATATATATATATATATACACACACACACATATACACACACTAGGATGTCTTTTTTTGATGTGGGTAAAGCTATAAATAACAAAATATACATCATTTATAAGTTTCTTATACACAAAATATCAAGAAAGGTGTTCAACTAATAATTTTTAAGGTAAATTAAGAAATTAATTTTTAAAATATTTTTAGGATAAATAAAAAAATTAATTTTCAAATATGATACTTGTTACAATTTCAGTTTTATTTTTTTTTTTATTTTAAATATCTAATTTGTTTTTATTTTCTAATAGAAAAAGTTCAAAATATTTAGATGTTTTAACTAATTAATTAATGTAATAGTAATGTTAATTTAATGATTTTAATTAGTTAATTAAATTAATAAAAATAAAATTATTATTAATTTATTGATTAAAATTATTTTTAAAATATTAAAATATAATATAATTATTGTATTTTTTTTCTAATAAAATGAAAAACATTAAAATAAATAAAAAATGTTAAAAACCAAATATAATTAAAAATAAAAAAAAAGGACAATTAAGAAAATTACTCTAAGAGAACAGGAAAGGGAAAACAAAACTAGTTTTTCTTTGCCAATTTGTTTCATTTTTTTCTGTCTTTCTACTCATTTTCTCACTTACCAAACACAAATTTCTCTCCTCTCTTAGTCCTAATCCTTCCTCATCTTAGCTCTCTCATGTCTCTCTTCCCCCTCTCTGTTCTTTGGTAGGCTGTTTGGTTGCCAAGAAAATATAAAAGAACTGGAATGAAACTGAAGAGCTGATGTTAATGAGTTGAAACCCGGTTAAGTTCAGACTGAGTCAGACTATTTGGAAGTATTTAATATAAATGGATAAAAAAAGACGCAGAGCATTAAATCCATATGTTCATTTCTCTTACAAGACATTTCTTTTTGTCATTTTATAAATAAATAAACTGTTGAAGCACCGTTTTTTTAGACAAGAAATTTCAGTGTGTGAGAATGGCATGGTTCAGAACTGTCAGAAGTCTAATTTGAAATAACTTAGTTTATCTAATTTAGAACATGGTGCAGCTCATGCTGTCCTGCATGGTTAGTAAATTGCATGTGGCCCCATAAGCTGCCATCGCTGACGCACTCTGCATTACAGCCTGGGGAGGATTGGTAGATGATGTGATCACAAATGATTTTTTTTTCTTCAATCAACATGTTTCAGTGACGAAGTGTTTTATTTCAGAGGGTTTTAAATCTCGTGCTACAGAGTGCAAAACCAAGGACTGTTGGCTCGTTGATTTTCTCCAGAAATAAACAGAAAATGGCAGTTTCTCCTTCCTTGAACTCACTCTCCAAAGTACCAAAATCCAGCTCACCAAAACCTCAAATCTTCAATCTCCTAACCACAACACCCAAAACCCATTTCAAGTTTACTCCGATTTTCAAGCAATCCACTCTCTCCCTCTTCACCGCCGGCCATGCAAATCAAAAGCCCACCATCAAACACCATAGCAACTCCTCAACTCGTTGCCTTTTCACTGGAATTGTCGAAGAAATGGGCGAGGTCAAGCAACTGGGTGTCGCCGATCACGGTGGATTCGATCTGAAAATCCACGCAAACACCGTCCTCGACGGCGTGAAACTCGGCGACAGCATCGCCGTCAACGGAGCTTGCATGACAGTAACGGATTTCGACAAAAGATTGAACGAATTCACCATCGGATTATCCCCCGAAACGTTGAGAACAACCGCACTGGTAGAGCTCGAACCAGGTTGGAAGGTCAATCTGGAGCGCGCGTTGAGGTCCGTTGACCGAGTTGGCGGGCATTTTATGCAGGGCCACGTGGACGGAACAGGGGAGATCGTGGGGATGGAGATGGAGGGAGATGGGTTGTGGGTCAAAATCAAAACGGAGAAAAGTTTACTGCAGTTTATAGTGCCTAAAGGATCCATAGCCATTGACGGGACTAGCTTGACTGTGTTGAACGTGTTTGATGATGAGAGTTGTTTTAATATCATGCTGGTGGGTTATACGCAGAAGCATGTGGTGCTTCCATTGAAGAAAGTTGGTCAGAAGGTGAACCTGGAGGTGGATGTTTTAGGAAAGTACGTGGAAAGACTACTTGGTGCTTATAAAACTTCATGAATTCAAGAGGTATACTCATAACACTATTCTCTGTTCTTCTTTTATTTATTTATTTTATTTGTGAAGCCATGCTTTTGGAAACCCATAATGGCTCGGCGGTGAAGTCGTGATTTTGGAGTCTCTCTATTTAGTGTTGGACTCGCCTTGAGTAGATCTCTCTCTTTCAGTTTCCTAAAGTTGATTTCAGGTTTCCTAAAGTGGTTATTGTCTCTGTGATTCTTGTTAATTGTAATCTTCGATCATTCCTTTCCTTGTTTTGTTGCCTAATCTAGCCGGCTTTCCTTTTTTTGCACCACCATCCACGAGCTGAATTTGCCACCCTCATTTGTTCTTCTCTCTACCGCTGGCTCTGGTGGCTGCTTACCATACATGTGATAGATGAAGAAGAAGCTTTAGTTAGTTGACAATTCTCACTACTGTGTCCATAGCAACCACATTTGAAGCACACCAAGTAGAGTCCTTGATGTTCTACATAGAATGTTCTATTTTGAATCCGAAATTTGAAGATCAACAGTTTCGTTATACCAGGTTCTCATGCATCTATGTCGAATCTAAAAAATGTTCAACATAGATGCTTGTGAACTGCTCCCATGAGACCATCGTGGTGTTAGTTCTCCATCACCCTCCTGCAATGAATCCCAAGCTTCTTCTCCAGGAGCTCACTACTATACTGTTATATGCTTAATCCTAGAAAATGAATCTATGCAGCAACGGTAAGGAACCAATTTATGGTAGGACTCAATGAAGAATATGATGAGGTGAGAATTTAGATGTTGGGAAAATAAGAGATATCATCCTTGAATGAAGTGATATCATTAGTTAGCATAAAGGAAAGTAGAAGAAGGGTTATACTTGAATCCTGCACCACTAAGGGTTTCGCAATGATAACCAAAGGCCCCAAACCGCATAAAGAACTAAATCACAGTGAAAATATCAGTTACTGGCAGAGAAAAAGGGAAAAATCTTTTGTATGCTTCTAACAAAAAACCTAGTACCTTCATTAAAGAATGAGGATACAAGAATAATTTCCAGAAGACTCATGGATAGGCACACTTGCCGATCCACAGAGAAGAAAAGGCTCTAGACCTTAGCGATTTTAAAATAGAAATTGAATGTCTGAGACACGACTCGAGTGCTTGAAAAAACCCAAATGTTGTGGACTCTTGGCACATTTAAGTACATTTTCTATTTCTCATGATTTAAATGAATGAAAGAAACATTTTCGTATGTTATGAATTGTGGATTCATGTGATACCAACCATATGAGAAACACGTCTAAAGTTTTTAATACCTATACTCCATGTTATAGTAATAGAAAAATTATCACTACTGAGGGTTTATTGACCAGTGTAACCTCTCGCTTTACTTTTATTGATGTACTCCTTTTTTATCGACTATGCACAAACTTTATTTCAGTAAGTAAATTATCTCAAGATTTTAGTTGTAAAGTGATTTTTTCTCATTGTTATTGTAAATTTTAGGACCAAATATTGGGAAAGATGATCGGATGTGCTAGATCATTGTGAAATTCAGGACCACCCTCCCCATCGGCACATTAGACATATAATGGCTATATTGGAGAAGATTAGAACACCATTCTTTCTCTATCTCAAGGTTATATTTCCTTTTTTGTTTTTTGATTCTAATAATGAAAAATTACGTTGCGATGTACATGAACAGGCAAACTTCAACTTGTAATTTTTCTCTCTTGTAATGAAGAAGTAATTTTCTTTTTATCTTAATTTATTGTGATGTTTGGATTCTCTCAAATATTTCTATTTTTGAGGTCAACAGTTTGTCTCATTTATTGATAATTGATATTCAGGGAACTTGGTTTTTTCAATTGAAGTCTAAAGATGAAAACATTTATATATTTCTCTGAGGTTAATACTAATGATCCCTACGCAATTTGGAGAAAAAATGAAATATTTCAGAACTAGTAATTCTAAAAATTACTTTGACGAAAAATTGTCATTTAAAAAAAATAAATAAATTATTGATGAGTATTTATATGTTTATACTTCACAACAAAATAAAGTAGTATAATGAAAAAAAACTACTTGTTTACTGCTACTCGATTTTTTTTTTTTTAATTTCAGAACTGTGTTCCTAAACAATATTAGGAGAAATTTTGTTTTTTTTTAAGTAAGTGTAAAATGTATTAATGTGAGTTGCCACCTACCTGATCAACCAGTTACCATCTCGAATTCCAGACCTTCGTAGTCCTATAGGAGTTCTTGCTCATTTTTTCTTGAGGTATGAGTTTTCAATAACTTTGTTTCTTAGGTCTTTGGGTGTGTTACTTATGTTCACATACATTAATCACAAAGAGGGAGCCTTGATTCTACAACCATAAGGTATGTTTGTTGAGATATTCATCCACCCAAAAAGATTACAAATGTTACAATCTCATGATCAAAATTTTTTATTTGTATCAGTTGATATCACATATATTGAGATAAAATCTTTTTATGATAATTCTTATCTTTCGGGGGAGACTATACTAGAAAATAAGGAGAATCAACGCTTCTTTAACCTATTTTTTTTTTTTTATCTTCCCTTACTTATGAAGAGTACAATCTATAATGCTTATGCCAATAAAAACCTGGTGCCCGCAAAGTGAACATAAACCCGTACCTCCAAGAAATGAACCTAAACCTGAACCCAAGCTAAACCCATGGTTTTTCGAGGTATTCAAGAAGGAAGAACTTAGAATCTGATTTAAAACAAGTTCAAGAATCTGAGTCGAACACTAATGTACCTATTGCATTTAGAAAAGGGACGAGAGCATGCACTAAGCATCCCACTATTCTGTTTCAAATTTTTTATCCCTTAAAAAATGTTCTCCATCTTACAAAAAGTTTCTTACAAGCCTTTACATTATTTATTTTTAAATACTATATGAGGTGTTCCCTAATGAGAAATAGAAAAATGCTATAAATGGGAAGTAATGGACTTGCAAAGAGAAAGACCGGTAGGCTTGAAATGAGTATTCACTGTTACAAGTTCAATGGAACAATAGAAGATGTAAGGCAAGATTGGCAGACAAACAATATACTTGGACCTGTGAGATTAACTACCAAAAAAAATTTGCACCTATTATAAAGATGAATACGATACATATCATACTGTCTATAAATGCTAAGTTCAATTGGAGAAGAAATTTACGTAGAGATTTTTTCTCAAGTTTACTGTAGGAGTAGGAAGGAATTGAGTATGCAAATTGAAAAAAGGCACCATATATATTTAAACAATCTCTTCATATATAGTTTGGTAGATTTGTAAAAGTAATGTTATCCATGGGGTATAAACAAAGTTAGGGAGACTACACCCTATTTATTAAGCACTTAAATTCGAGAGGAGTCACTATCCCCCTAGTATATGTGAATGATATACTTGTTATAACAAACGATAAAGACGAAAAAGTAGCTTTCAAGTAATGCATTGCTAGGAAGTTCGAAATTAAATAACTAGAGAAGTTAAAATATTTTTTTAAAATAGAAGAGACCTCTCCAAAGTCAAGGAAGTTAATCTCCCAACAAAAATATATCATAGATTTGTTTAAAGGAAACTAAAAAACTAGCATGCAAGCCGGCTAATGCAACCATCAATCCCAATCATAAATTAGAACTAGTAGAACTAAACCTAGATATGGACAGGGAAACATACCAGAAGTGACAAGGAAATGCACTAGAGTCTGATAGAAAAATTGATATACTTGTCATGTATCAGGCGAAGCATTACATATGCAATTAGTGTAGAGAGCTAGTTTATGCACAATTTAAAGAAGTGCACTTACTATAGCCTACATAATACTTTAGTATTTGAATGGTACTATGAGGAAGAAAATTATGTCCAAATTATTGAAGCATACATTGATATAGATTATATTGGACAAAAGTTGACAGAAGATCAACTTATAGATATTGTAACTTTCTTAAAGGGAATCCAGTGATTTGGAAAAGTAAGAAATAGAATATGGCAACTTATTCTAGTGCATAATTAGAGTTTAAAACTTTGACTCAAGGGGTGTGTGAGCTTCGATAGTTGAAGATGATTTTAGAAAACTTAAAGACTTAATAGGATAGATCTATGAGACTCTATTGTAATAATAAGTCAATAATTAATATCACCGACAATCCATAAAACATGACAAAATTAAGTATATTGAAATAAGCAGATACTTTATTAAAGAAAAACTATTTAGTAAGTTGATTTATATTCAATATATGTGAATCCTTCGCAACTCGCTGATGTTTTGACTAAAAAATTAAGTAATTTTATATTTTAAAGAATTATTGATAAAACAGAAACAAATAATATATATTTACGTATTTAACGGAGAATATTAAGAAGTACTTGTTAGAGCTTCGTTAAGATAAAGAGTATATTGCTAACATACTCTAAATTCTTGTAATCATTATAATTAATATTATTTCTTTTGTTGTTACTATTCACTTGTATATATAGGTTCTTAATATTTAATGAAATAAACAACAATTCATTCATCAACGTATGAATAATTGTTGAAAAAGATTATTGAATGAGATTGCTCTTTCTCATAAATTTGCAAGTTTAGCATTGCACACACATCAAATCAGGTGGGAAAAACCAAGTCCGTGGTTAATTTTTTTGGAATGTTTGCTCTGGTTAGGAGATGTTGCTTATGTATATATATAATATATCATATAGTTTTTCTCTTCCTTGTCACCTAAGCTCCTTCCTTTTCTGTTACATCAGCTTCATTATTCTTACCTTACCAGTTTGGATCATATTCCTATACAAGATAGCTTTACTGTACTTTCGATCCTAGTCAATGAAAAAGAGGAAATACAGATTCTCTCTTTTGTGTATGGTTACATCAGCCCTTTAATGAGCTCACTTTGATCAGTTTTTGAACCTTTAAGCATCACTATTATTCTATTCTTTATGTATTTCACTATTAAGTTGCTTCGTCAACTTTCCAACTCGAACACCACTTGCTCCATTGCCCATGAACTATAGATCCATCCTTACAGATTTATAATTGGAACTTACATTATTTTACATCCCCATGAATCTGTCATCTCTTTGGTTTTTTGTTTTTTTATTTTTATGTTGCTTTTCGTTTGATTCTACTTTTTCATTCATCGTGGTTTAAGTCATTTTCAGAATAATCTTTAAGATTACACTTTTTTACATCAACTTTGATGCATGCGAGATTCTATTCACAGCGTACTAATTATAAGAATTAAACCCGTATAATTAAGATCAAAAACTCGTTTTTTTACCATGTTTTTTAACTCGTGAAATAAAATAATTCTAGTAAATTAAAGGTAGCTTGTCGGAAGAGTTCTCTGTCTATAATTTTTTCATTTTTGTTTGGTGACTTTGTTGAAGGTGAAAGCTGAACACCAACCTCCATGACCAACAAGTTGACGGCACAAGGCTGATTATTTGATAGAGAAAGATGCAGGAGATGCAATATACAAAAAGTTGTGGATGATACCCGGTAAGTGGTCAAAGTTGTGCTTTAGGTGCATGGACATAATTATATATACATATATATGTGTGTGTGTGTGTGTATGTGTGTATGTACACACATATATATATATATATATACATACATTCCTATTCCCCTACTTTTCTTTAATGTTCATCACTTCGTTTGTTTAGGTGGGGAAATGGAAGGGAGGTGAAGTGGATTAGTTTCATTTCAAATCTGCATGCTGCTGTGGTTGTTAAAAACTTTTTTAAATCTTTTTAAATAAACATTGATACAATCTTGTATTAGTTAATATATAAATATTAATTATAATACAATAAAATATAATTTTTAAATAAAAACATACACGAACACAGTTCGATTCAAATACATAATCTATTATGAATAAATAAACGTAATAATCATTCAACCAAGTAAACGTAGACTACTAATTATTACATTAATTCGAATATATTTCAAGTAGTGATTAAGTATGAAGTAAGTGGGTTTTCTGAACTTGATAATTATAATATTAATATAAAAAAATTTTAATAAAATTCTCGAGTAATTTTATTTTATTTTATTTTTTATTAAATTTTGATAAAATTAAAATAACATACTTAAAATCCAACATTTCACATTAAGGTATTATGATAAGAACATAAAAAAAAAAAAAAAAAAAAAAAAAAAAGCGCAAGTAACAAAAGGGAAAGTGGATTGGTTTTTTCATTTCTAGACTTTGCATGGTGGTGGGGTGTGTTTGGTTTGGTGGATTCATGTGGGAGTGAACATGGTTTAGATGAAGCAATAACACAACTTTTTACACAAATATAGAATTGAATTATATACATACATATATGTCTATATATATATATACACTTTATGGAGTTGTCTTGTGTGTCCAACATCACATGGGTTACCTTTCCTATTTTCCATGATCATATGTCACTCCTTGGTCGGCAAACGAATATTTTATAATTCATTGTTGCTTTCCATTATTGTTGAGATGATCTTATCAATATACATACATATATATATATATATATATTAGTAATTAGAGCATGTTGGTTTAAGGAGTGTGTATACTTGATGTTTGATTTTTGGTGATAGACTTTATTGCACTTGATAAATATCTCTAAAGACTTGGGTGAGAGACACTCAAAAAGAAAAATATATGAAAAATACCCATATTTTTAAAAAAATTTATATAATTATGATTAAAATTAATGAAAAATACCCATATATTTTTTTTTTATATAATCCAATATATCTTTGGTGTAATTCAATATATTTCAAAATATTAAATGATTAAATTGAGAATATGTAATTTAATAAATAATTAGAATTTAAAATGTTAATTTTATTATAAAAAGAAAAAAAAAAAACCACTAATGCTCCTTTCAAAAGTTCAAACTACATGAATTTAAAATGACACAACATGCCATGTCCTCTTTCAAGGGTGGTGATGGTGAGTTGTTGGATTAACATAATATTTTTTTTATTATTATTATTTAAAAATATAATAAACGTAAATTTAACTCAATTTAATCACTGTCAGCTACTATATATGTTAAGATACGAGTTTTACGTTCTCACTAAAATTTAAACTCGTAAATTTTTAATGAAATACAAAAGTATTGATCACGATAACATTATATCGATAGTTAATTCATGCTATTTGCATAAAGTGTCTTTTTCTTCTTCTTTGTGCCAACTTTATGGACTATGGAGAGACCACCATTAGTGATTTATTCAACAAATCATCTTTGCGGCTCTCCCTAATTTGACTTTTGCTTCATTATATTATTGAGACAGAATGTATTCAAATTCAAACTGTATTTTTTAAATTAAATAATGAGTGAATTATTAAATTAATTTTTTAAGTTTAATAATTATTATAATTTAGTTTTTAATATTTTTAATTTATTTTAAATGTTCAATTTTTTTTAATGAAAAAATTAAAATGATTAGTTTATTAATCATTAATTTAATTAATTAATTAAAGTCATATTTTTTTTTTGTATTTTTTAAAATATCTAAACATAATTTAATTATTTTAATTTTTTTCTTTGAAATAAAAAAAAAGACGTAACGAACTATGTAATGCCCCGAAACTTGAATGAAAATAAATTCATCAATTGAATGCGAAAGTAAAATAATAGAGTTTAAGTTTTACATTCATTACATAATAAATTTAGAATGTCCAATAAACCTACGGGAATAACCATTTTAAAATAACAAACGAAAGTCAAAGAGATAACAAAAGATAATATACTGAACATTCTAGGACGATATTCGCTAGCATTTGAAGGGAGTCCGGGTGGTGAACTATTTACAACTTTCTTGTTGATTGAGATCTGGGTCTTGGTCCTCTTGATCTGAAATAGTTAATGAAAGGGTGAGTTACACTATCTCAGTAAGAATATCACACTACTCACCAATACAGAAACTGAATGTTGGTAAAAATCATAAAAACAACTGATGAATCTCTTAATTTAAGTAAATTCATTTGTCATAAGGAAAATCATTTATTGTACATATTTATTGTTGTGAGATTTACAAAATCGACCTATAAAGACAATAACTCAAACAACATTCCAACCTCATATTCAAGTGAGTAAAAATAATAACTTTCCTTTTTATTTGTCTACTGGTATTCCTGAGAGCCCATAGGAATGTCCCACTATGCATGAACTCATATTGTCAACAAACCGGTTGTTTCCATACCTCGTTCAATATGAGCGCCAAAAATATCATCCTTCAATATTTCATTCGGTATGAGGGTGAATCGGGTCATCCCCATACCTTATCCGATATGAGCACAAAAAATATTATCCTTTAATACCCCGTCCGATATGATGCTAAATCAGCCCGTTCTCATACCTCATCCGGTATGAGCGCCAAAAATACTAATCTTTGATACCCTATCCGGTATGAGATAATAAGGTTCACGATAAGGTTCCCTATGTACCTGGTCCGTCCACCATCTCCTAGGATATCCAGTAAGGCTGTCATTCATTAATTCACATGACCAAATAATTTTCTATTTGCATATTAATTACCAATTTCACAAATCAACCATAAATCATGCAAGACAAGCAATATATATATTAAGGAAGTACAATTGAATCATTTAACCATTCCAATATATCATCATGTATTTAAAGCTGTAAATTCAACAATCAGTTAAACAAGACAATAAATAAATGATTAACCAATTTCCGGCTCCATTGGTAACTTGTAATTATTCTCAAAATTTTTTAAATTATACAAAATACCATATTATTGATTATTAAGCTTCAATTCCATAACAGAGAATAAGGTGACGGATTCTTACCCGAATAGGTGTTTGAATCACTGAACTTTCTACTGTACCTACTGGTGGTTACCTCGTTTCATGAATTTTTCTGTGAAAATTAAAACACACTTCACCTACCTAAAAATACTCTAAAAAAATCTAAAATCAGTGTTAAAAATCTTTTTCGGCTAATTTCAAAATTCCGGCATTGCGGCACTGTTGTGCTCTGGCGACAACACCATCGCCCGCGGCGGCAGTTTGCCTTGTCCTGGCCGTTTTCGACCAGTTTTGGCCGATTTTATACCCATATATGCGAGAAAACACGTTAAAGAGTCTCGGTTAGCTGAAAAAAGTCAAAAACAAAAATCTACCGGCAACGGGATTCTGGTGCAACAGCTCCGCCGACTCAACTTTATGGCTAGGCATTTTTTTTCGGTCAACTTGCAGAAAACAGAACAGTGAACACAATGATAAAAAAATCGCACGAAATAAAAAATGGGAAGTGGCTAATCGCAGGCGGTTTCGGGTTTTGCTTGCGGCAGCGCTGTCGGATTTTGTCCACAGTTTCCAGCTCATCCGTCGTTCTTTTTGCTCCGATTTGACTATAGAGGTGCTCGGAATCAAATTCCAAACGGATAAAAGAATTTTTACTTTTTTTGGCGGTCGGAGGTGGCACTAACGCAATAACGAGTGGCGATCGTCTCCCTTCTCGGACGACTAGTTCTTCTTCTCCAGCAGGAGGCTAACGGCTAGGGTTTGGATTCGGTGTGATGCGAGATATTTATATATGTCTTACTTAAATCTGAAACGTTCATCGCATTTAATCTCAACCATTCGATCGCGTTTAAAGAAGAAATGAATATGGACCGTTCATCGTGATTTGATCTCGACCGTCTGATCGTATTTAAAGAGAGAATGAATCTTAACTGTTCATCGCGTTTAATTGTGACCGTCCGATCACGCCTGAGGAGGAAACAGATTCGGACTGTTCACATGCGTGGGAATGCATCCGGGCACGCAAATTGCTAGCGTGGCCTCCCGCATGGCACCGAGTCAGTGTGTCCTGCCACGTGGTGTGCTCCGGTTCGTCGGGACTGCTGACTAGATGGTTCTACGTGGCACAATTTTTTTTAATTGTATTTTAACTCCCAGTTTTCGATTCTTCTTTCAAAAATACTATACGAACCCTAAGTTTTACATCTTTTTTTCAAAATTATTTTTAATTTCATTGTCAACCTATTTTTTTCTTAATTTCACGTCAAATAAAAAGTTATTAATTTTAAATTTATATTTTGATACATTTTTTAAATTTTAAAATTGATTTCAAAACAAATTCCAGATCCAGATATTACAAACTAAACTGTAACAAAAATATTATGAGTTAAATTATTACAAGTATCAAATGATAGAGACAAATTTAGTAATTTATTCTTAAATGATATGAGTTAAAATATATGTATTTAATCCTACACGAATTTAATTGATCTTACACAATTAACTTCTTAATAAAAAAATATATATATTCTTTAATTCTCATATATTGAAAATGTTATCATAATAATGTTTTGAAAACGTGTTACACGCCATGTTCTTTTGTCAAACCAAGTGAAAATTTTCGAACATGTGTTACATGTGATGTTCTTTTGTCGTACCAAATCGTGCATATATAATATATATATATATATATGTATATGTATATGTGTGTGTACTTAAGTATCGTATATGTAACAAAGTCTAGACAATTAGACATATGTCTCCAACATGTAAAGATTCATCTTTCATACGTAATTTTTGTGTTTGTTTAAATTTACAAATTTCACTCCATTTTCTTCTTTAAAATAAATAATATGTGGTTGACAAATAGAGTTGGCAAGGACACGTGTCAAGCACCCAAGTGGTCCAATGTACACAAACAACATGACAATCGTACCCTCTTATTGTCTATACCATCTTGTTGTGTATGGTGTTTCGCTTTTATGTGGAATTTCTTTTTAATTTCAATTTTTTTTTATTACTGATTATTTTTTAATAAAATAAAATAAAAATAATTCTACTCATATAATTGGTTATGCAATACATATGCATATTTGTAAAAGTTAAGTTTTATAATTACGTAATATATATATACTCTTATACTGTAACAACCCGAAAATTTAAAAAGAGATAAATTATAAATTGAATGCGGAAGTGAAACAATAAAGTTAGGGGTTACATTCCATATACAGTAATTCAGATTACCCAACAGGAATACGGAAATGACCATTTTAAAAGAATTAACGAAAAATTAAAGAAAACAAATGAAAAGTAAACAACTGGACATCCTATTCGCAACCCTCTTGTGGATCGGGCTCTGAATCTTGGTGCTCTTAATTTGAAATGGTTAATGAAAGAGTGAGGTACGTTAACCCAATAAAAATGTAACACTACTTACCGATACAGAAATGAAGGTTGATATAAATCATAAAAATAACTAATGAAACTCTTAATTTAAGTAAATTTATTTATCATAAATAAAATCATTTACCGTATACTTACCATAACGAAATTTTTAAAACTGATTCATAAAAACAATAATATAAGCAATATCATAATCTCGTATTTAATTAGTCAGAACAACAATTTTCTCTTTTATCAGCCTACTAGTATCCATGAGGGTCTATAGGGATGTCCTAATTACGCGTGAACATTTATTCAACATTTTCAACTAATGAGTCATCCCTATACCCCGTCTAGTATGAGCACTAAAAATATCATCCTTTAATAACCCGTCAGTTATGAGGGTAAAACGGATCGTTTCTATATCTTGTCTGGTATGAGTGCCAAAATATCAATCATCGATACCTCGTTTGGTATGAGACAATGTTCATGGTAGGATTTTCTACGTACCCAGTCCGTCCACCATCTCTCAAGATATCCATAAGACTACCATTTATCCATTCACATAATCAAACAATTCTTCATTTACCTTTAATTTTCAATTTTCTAATTTAACTGTAAATCACGTAAAACAAGCAATACATGCATCAAGGAACCCCAATCAAATCATCATACCAATTCTAGTGTATTATCATGCATTTAAAATTGTAAAATCAATGAATCAGTTAAACATGGCAAACAGTAATAAATAACAAGTTCCAGCTCCATTAGTAATATTTAATTATCGATATTTTTAAGTTACGCAAAATACTATATTATTTATAATTAAACTTCAATTCCATAACAGAGAATAAGGTGAGAGATTCTTACTCTAATCGATTTTCAAAATACTAAACTTTCAGCTGCGCCTACTACTGGTCCCCTAGTTCCCTGAATTTTTTTTCAAAAATTAAAACATGCTTGAAGTACCTAGAAATACCCCAAAAATCTAAAATTAGTATTAGAAACATTTTTTGGCCAATTTTGAAATTCTAGCACGGCGGCACCGCTGCCCGCGACTGTGGTTTGCCTCAGGTTGGTCATTTTCAGCCATTTTTGGCCGATTTCGGTCAGTTTTGTACACATTCCTACAAGAAAACAAGTTAAGAGGCCTCGATTGATAAAAAAAAGTTAAAAAACATAAACTTACCGGCGGCAGGATTTTTCGATGCGGCGGATCCGCCGGTTCACGTTCGCATTTGGGTGTTTTACTTCAGTCAACCTGTAGAAAAATGAATGTTGATTACAATGGTGGAAAAATTATACGAAACGAGAATCGAAAAGGAACTCATCGGAGGAGTTTTTTATTTTTTCTGCCATGGCGCCGTAAGGCTTTACCCAGTCCTTTTGTTCTGATATGGCCATGGGGGTGTTCAAAATTAAATTTCAAGCGAATGAGAAAAGTTTTACCTCTTTTGGCAGTCGGAGGTGAATCCGGCATGGCGGGGGGCGGGGGGGTCGGCTCCCTTCTCGGCGACTGGTTCTTCTTTTCCGGCTGGGCGGAGGAGGGGGAGGGGGGTGAGCTGGCGGCTAAGGTTAGGATTTAGTGTGAAGTGAGATATTTATATCCGTCTCCCTTTAATCTGGACCGTCCATTGCATTTGATCTCTTCCGTTCGATCGCGTTTAAATAGGAAGTGAATCTGAACCATTCATCGTGATTTGATCTGGACCATACGATTACATTTAAAGAGGAAATGAATATGGGTCATTCATCACGTTTAATCGCGACCGTCCAATTGTGTCTGAAGAAAGAACGAATCCGGACCGTCCACACGCGCGGTAACAAATCTAGACCTTCCGATCGCGGGCACGCGGATTGCAAGCGTGGCGCTGCGTCAGCGTGCCTTACCACGCAACGCACTCCAATTCGTCGGAGCTGCTAACTTGGCAATTCTATGTGGCACATTTTTTTAAAATTGCGTTTTGACCTCCAGTTTCTGATTTTTCTTTTAAAAATACCCCAAAACCCAAATTTTCACTCTTTTTTTTCAAAATTATTTTCAATTTCATCATCCACCTATTTTTTCTTAATTTTTTCATTAAATAAAAATTTATAAATCAAAAAATTAAATTTTATACATTAATTTTAAATATTTAAAATTAATTCTGGGTATTACATATACTAGATAAGAATTTAAAGCACCAAACTCATAATTGGCGAATTCGTACATGCCAATGAGACCCTCCAATAAATCTATTGGAATTGGCTCTGTATCAATGAAATTTCATAATCTATACATAATAAATTGGTATGATATATTTGTATCATAACATATAAACAGTAAAAATTAACATTTTTATTATGACTAAAATTTATAGGAAAGAAAATATATTTACAGATGGAATCAAATATACAAGAATTTTTAACTTTCACTTTCATTAAAGTAGAAAAATACCAATTGATTCAAAAATTATATTTTATTTAATTTCTTCAAATTTTCATGCAATTTACACTTTTTTTTTATTTTAAAAAGTATGAAATTCTCCATAAAATAATAAAAATTGAACCTATATTAAATTTTAAGTGAAAATTGAAACATATATTACTTTAAATCCTATTAAAAGTGATGAAATTTGAACTATACATACTATTCTAAGTCCATATAGGTGAATTTTTATCATTTTCTAATAAAATATACATAATTATTTTTTAAAAACAAAGATTTACAAATAAATTATATAGTATTCTTAAATTTAGTCTAAACATAATATAGATATAAATATAAATTTTCAAATAAATTATATAATAATTCTTGTATTCCCAACTTAGCCTTATTAGTAGTGTATATGATTGATGAATCTTAAATAACAAATAATTTATGTAACATCAAATGATTCATTAATAATGATTGATTAATAATTTAAAAATAAATTAAATTCTATACAAACATAAATTATTTGTATCATATGAATCACACCATATGTTTAAACAACATTTCAACAATAATCATAAACCTAACCCAAATTTTATATTCCTTTAATTAATAGTTGATTTTTTTTTTATTAAATTCATATATTTGTTAATCAAATACTACATGTAAAATCAATTATAATATAAAAATAAAATCTAAATGAGAATAAACATTAAACTAATTAAATTGACATTTGATGAATGAATAAATATATATATATATATATATGCCACATTTGATCATTGCAAAAAAAAAAAATATATTGTCATATAACATTTGCATTAATTTTTCTAACTAATTTATTTATTTTTGCCTTCATGCATTTATTGTAGTGTACTAATGCATAATTTCACATTAGTACAATGAGTAAAAAGAAATAAATGTAAAATAAATTTTAAAAAATTATTATTTAAAAAATAAATTCATATAGAAATAGAGATGATATTTTGCAACTCGACCCACTTAAATCCAACCCAACTCGTCTGAATTTGATTTAATATGAATTTTTTGAGAAAATACATGTTCGGAGAGAGCGGATTCAAATATACAGTTCAGTGACAAGTTCAGTTTTAGTTTTTAAAAATTTGTCGGAACTCGATCAGCTATGATTATATAGATATGTTTTGTAATTTTTGATTAATATAAATATAAATATATTTATATTAAATAAATTAAAATTAAATTATCTAATTCCCCATAGTTTAGGATAATGATTGGGGTACCCTAAAGCAGAAATGACATAATTTAAGGGTAAAAATGGAATTTAACGACCTAATTTGAGGGTAAAATTGGAATTTAAACACGGTAAATCCAAAGAGTCGATGCTGTCCTTGCAACACCCACCCACCTCATGTCCAATATCTACACCCACCTTGATTTCAAAAGGGACTTGTGAAAACCAGAAATGATGACGTGACCAAATCTAGACCATACACGTGTCAGCAAACAACTGGTTGAGGTTCGAGAATATCGGCCTATGAGGAGGGGGAGTTATTCTCGATGTAAATAAAGTTGTCTCGGAGTAAGAATCAACGTCGACGTGCCGCGAAAAATGTTTCGGTATGAATTTACTAAAATACCCTTTCTAGAAGAAAATTGATTTTACTTTAATACCCTTCATTCCTTCGCGTTGATTTTTTTTTTTTTTTTTATTGTTAACATGTGGTGGCAACAAATTCAACAATTATTATTAATATTATTTATTTATTTTTTAAAAAATATAATTTTATCACAATATAATTTATTATTTTTATGATATTGAAAGTTTTATGTAGCTTTAAAAATAATTTCTTTACAAAAAAAATTATTTATTATACAAACTAGCAAATAATTCTATACAAAACCCAAATTAGTGTATATATTTATATATACATAATGGAAAATATCAAAATTTTATAAATCACTCTTGAATTAATTTTATTTCTCATTATAAAATCATAAAGGAATCTTCAACAAAGGTGTAACTATAGATACACATGAAAGTTGTCGTGGTTACTAAAATATTGTAATACAATAAATTATAATAGAATTGTTTTAAACATAAACAAGAAAATAATATTTTAATATGAGCTCGCTTTAATGTTCTTCTGATCAAATAAAAAATCTACCACAGTTACCATCATTGTAAGAAGTAATATACGATTATAACTTACGGTATCATAAAATAAAGTTGAAACAATCTCATGCAATCAAATTCAGGATAACACATCATCTGTCAAAATTCAAGTAGCATATGGTAATGGGACAACCATGTACCCTCGTGGAATTATAAGTTTATGTTTGGAATGACACCCATCGATGAAGAGATGAAACCAATAACCTTACTCTTCTCCCACAGTCGTCATTGACCTGATTGACGAAGATGAAGATGAAGATGAATATGTGTTCTGCTTTGCCATACACTTGACAACCAATAAAAAATTGTACTTACAGAGACCAGGAAGTAAATAAACTGCTGAGGAAAAAGAATCAACTTGTATTATGAGTACGCATTAATAGGGATTTGGATCATCACAGGCAATTATTTAGTGATGATGATGTTCGAATTTTGTCATCGAGGAGGCATTCATTAAAAGAGTGGCAGTTTGACTACAATTTTTAGGAGCAGAGTATAGAATATTTTAATGCTAATTTTTTGGGAACAAATTAGAGATTCTTTTTGATCGAGTTATTAACGTGGATATCACAACTTGATTAGTAGCTCGTAGATGTTAGAACAAATAAGGAAAATGTAATCAAAATCAAATAAAAATAAGAAAATAATGGTAATTTATCTTTTAAAATAAATAAAAAAATTTCAGAAATTAAATTATAATAAAAAATATTAAAAATTAAATTATAACAAATATCAAATTATATGTACTAATTTATTAATTTATCAAAAAAAAATTTGAAGTCCAAAAATATCTTGGGAGAGAGTATTGGATTCTGGAACGAGGGAGGGTATTTTGGTAAAATCAATGTTTATTCCAAATACTTATTTTAGGGGTAATTCAGTAATTTCACGAGGTCAAGCACAGTGGTGGGGATAGATGCCGCGTAAATGTTCAAAAATTACCGTTAATGACGTATTTGGCCCTGGGGCAACGGGCAACTCCTATGTATATGTACATGCGCGTGTGTATATATATACATATGCCGTCAATCACCTTCCTCATTTTCCCACAGTTTCTTTCACTTTCTCTCTCGCAACTTGGTGGTCTTCAAAGAAAGTTTCTTCCTTACCATTCACAAGAATCTTGGAATCAAAATTTTCCCAATCTCCAGTCATGAAGAGATCCGGAATCTTTGCAGCCTCTGTCGCTGCTGCTTCTGCTACTGCTATCTCTACTACTACTTCTTCTTCTTCCTTCAACTTCACTTCAGATTCCAATCATCACGAGGTAAAAATTTCCAGATCAATTCCAGGGTCCTTATTGTTTTTTTGTTTTCAATTTTCTTCACCTTAGGTTAAATGGGGCTTTTCTGTTTTTTTTTTTAATTCTGGGTTTTCACCATTTTTGGTGCCCGAGAAAATTCTCTTGATTTTTCGATTTTTATGTGAAAGTTGTTAAAATTAATTAATGGGTTTTCTGTCTTGATATATGTTATCAGTTTCCTCTCTTTCTCACCATGCATCGTTTCCTAGAAAATTCTGTCAAAGAAAATTTTCTCTGTCTGTTCTTCATCATGTTTGGTTTCCTAGAAAATTCTCTCTTTTCGTTTTATTGACGAGAATTGTCAAAATTAATTTGTGGGTTTTTCTGTTTTGATATCTTTTTTCAGTTTCCTCTGTTTTTCACGATACTTCCTTTCCTAGAAAATTCTCCCAAATAAAATTTTCTCTGTTCTTAATCATGTTTGGTTTCGAAGAAAATTCTCCCTAACTTTCCTTTTAAAGATGAAAATTGTCAAAATTAATATATGGGTTTTTCTGTTTTGAGTCCTTTCTTTTCAGAAAGTCAATTTAATTTTTCTGCCTCCTTAATTTTTTTCTTGTTTTGGCAAAAGTAATCTTCTACTTTCATGTCCTTTTTCCCCTGTTTTCTGGAATTGACAAGAAATCAAATCACTCCTTTACTAAATTTAATAGTGTTATTTTAACAAAAAATAATAACTATTATTATATATATATATATATATATATATACATTTGAATTAATTTAAGTGGGAAATTTTCTTTTTTAGGATTCAAAGAAAAATCAAGAGAGCTCTGCAAGTAAGAGATCAGCTTCAACAGACAAGTTTGCACCAAGGTTTGATGGATTAAGGTTCATTGAGACACTGGTTACTGCTCACAGATAAAAAAGCTTCTTTTTTTAGGGTTCATGTCATTATTACCTTCATCTAAATGAAGAATTTTGTTGACTTTTTCCCTTTGACTGGAGAAGGGATAGTAATTAGTTTTTGAATAGGGTCGAGAGAAAAAAGAAAAAAGGATGCTGTAATATTTCAGGCTTTATCAATTTCCTCTTCAGAATTATTTACTCTTCCTTATATATATATATATATAATCTTTTTTCCCTTATTATAATTTGTTTTTGGGTGATGATAGAAATAGTTTAGGGCATGAGAAGTAGTCAATTGGGGGGGGGGGGGGGGGGGGGGGGGGGGGAAGCTGGTCTGTCTGTAAGTATAATAGAAATTGATGATTCTGACTGATCTGTACTAACCTCTGGATTGTAAAACATAACCTTTATATATTATAAGAAATTGAAAATTTATATATTTTATTAATAAAATAATAATATATATGTATATATTTATCACATACTCTTTTAATAAATATGTATGAGATGGTTTGAATATATGATCTTTTCTAGAGGAAGAAAAGTACAAATTATTTAGTTAAGGAACAAAAAATTGATGTAAGTATGTGATTTTGATATGTAATGTTTAAATATTTTAACAATACAAAAAATCTTTAATTATGAAAAAATAATATCATTACATATTGGGAATGTGTTATTATATGAAAAAATTTATGGTTTGAGATCTTGGGATTTTTTTTTTTGGAGGAGGGAGGAAATTTCCTTTTGCTTCTCATGAACTTTCCATCAATTTTCCCAGAAAATTTTCTTTCTTTTTCTTGCAATCTCTTCAAGTAATGCCTTTATTTTGGAAAAAAAGGAAATTAGAATGAAGTTTGTGCTTGTTTATGACAAATAGAATATGATTAAACTATAAACTCTCATTTGAATTGACATATTACTATCAGATTTATATATTTATAAGTTCGATCTATCTCTCGTTTATAAGTATTCAAAAGGGTTAAACTAAAAAATATATGATTCGTGTGTTCATGAGTTCAATCGATCTCCCATTTACAAGTGTGCAAAAGGGTTAAATGAGGAAAAAAATATTGACATAC
Source organism: Carica papaya (assembly GCF_054855325.1). NCBI lineage: Eukaryota > Viridiplantae > Streptophyta > Magnoliopsida > Brassicales > Caricaceae > Carica > Carica papaya. The sequence goes on along the minus strand of NC_142313.1, from coordinate 43,641,958 downwards.
AGAGTAAAAATTATAGTGAATGAATAGTTGTAAGACTATATATGTGTATATATATAGTTGGAATTTGATATATGGTCTCTAAAAATCAGGGAAGAAGAGAGAGAGACCTCAATTGACAATCATGCTCCTCCAATTAATCTGGTGGAGTGGCATTGACAAGTCATTTTCTCTTCATTTGCTCAGGAATGGCTTAGGGAGTGGGATGTGAGAAATTGTGGTGCTCTGTTCTTACCCTCTTACTCCATATCACAACCTTTTCAAGATTGCATATTCTGTCAAGTCAAAAAGAGATTTTCGATTTGATTCTATCATCTTTTAACTCTCAAGAATTCTATTTTATCCATACCGAATTAATGACTTCAAGATTCAATCTCGAATTATCTTGAATCAATTGTACTAATTAGAGTTCTGTTCTTATTCTTTGATTAGAATTCTTGGTGAAGCAGTTGAAAGAAGGAGGATCAGTGTAAATAATAAAGAAAGATATGTTTAGGCACACAATCAAATTAGTTACAGAGTAAAATCAATGGCTGACATTCTTAATTACTCCAATCCCACTTGAACAATACAAATTAAGAACCAATACAACATTAAGAAAACACACAAAACATGTTTGCCATAAAAGGAAAATTTCAGAGAAGGTGGAAGAACAAGAGGGAAAAGGTAGCTACGAGCATCAACGATATCGAGTAAGGAGAAAGCGTAACCTGGTGAGTTCGTCCTGTTTGACTAGTCTTGGGACCAATTCCTTCGCAAGAAAGTCCTTCTTGGCCTTCCTTGCAGATGTTAGCGAAGAGACCGGGAGGGTACCTGCCGTAGAGATTGATGTAACTAAACATGGTGTTAGCACAATCAGAATTCATGTCATTGATGGAATCTGCAAATGGACAAGCAAATTCTTTGAAGGCATTGCAGCAAATGTTGGCTGGGTAATTTGGTCCTTTGCATTGGCTTGTGATGATTGTGTAATTCTCCTTCTCAAAATCTATAGGACAGGCTGCACTACATTACAAACAAATTTAGAGATCAAAAACATGTTCCAATATAATTTTATAAGTTAGATTTCGTTTCAATAAATTATTACGTTTCAAAAGAAAGAAACATTTCATGAGAACTAAATTTTTTTAATTAAAATAGTTAAAATGGTTAATACCCGGTTTACCGTTTTTGTATTAGAAAACATGAAATTGATGGAAATTTAGTTTGAGAAATTTTTTTTTTTCAGAAAAAAAGAGAGAGAATTTACCTTTCTTTTGTTGAAGAAGAGTACGGCCAGTTGTTCCATGAGATTCTAAAGCATCATCTGCAGGTAAAAACTTAATCAAATAAATCTTTAAACAATGAGAAAATTACCAAAAAGAAAGATGGAGGAGGAAAGAATACATGAAATCTGGGAAGAAGAAGAACAACTGATTCCAGAAAGAAGAACAATGAAGATCACAAAAACACAAAAATTCAAAACCAGTTTCATGGTTCTTCTTTTCTCTGGTTTTTCCTGTTTTTTATTTTTAATTCTTTTTTCTGGGGAGATCGATTAGTTTTTGAGTAATCGATCTCCTCCTTTAGCCCACTTTTTTTTCTTTTTCCTAATAATGAATTTGCATTTGTTTTTTTTGTTAGTTTTTTTTTTTCTAATTTACTTTCTGTTTTAGCATAAAGAGAAAAATGTTGCAGAAATGGTGGGATGTGTTTGGATTGGACGAAAGTTTTTTAAATTTAGATGTACTGTGTTTTTTTTTTGGGTTATTTTAACATTTAATGATTTTAAGGTGCATGTTAATCCACCATTAAATTGTTAGCTATTCGTTGAATTACCAAAAATGAATCTCCTTATGTATTTCCACAGCTTCCAAAAGAATTATATATATATATATATATGCATGTATACTTCAATCCAAAAGATTTTCTTTTTCTAAATCTTACATTTTCTTTCATATTCACATTATTATTTATATTAGAAAGTGTTTTAGCTTAAGGGGATTGTATCTTTAGAGAGGAGATTAACATTCTATACATATACATATATATATTTTTGCATATTATATGTGTTAGAGCCTTTTGAACAACCACTATCTTCATAACTGCTTGCATTTTGTAACCAAGCGGAGTGGATAGAAAATCATACAAATTTTCTTGGAAAATTCCTCCAGCATACTTTCCCAGTGAGGGAAAAAAAAAACAAAGGAAAACAGTGTTTCACAAAATCAAAAAAGAATTTTACATGTTTGATATTCCTACATATTTGCTGCTAATCTCTTTTCTATTCCCCCATCACTTCCTTTCCAACTTTTTTTGATCTTCTCAGTTCTTTCTTCATTGGGAAAATGCGAAGATGAGAGTTGTTGGGGTATCGGATCTTGCCCGCTGGAATCAGTTGCTACTTGGTATTTAAATGTTTCAGTTCCTTGGAGCTGATGACAGCATATGCATTCAAAGATGATTAACGAGAAATTGAGAAGCAGAATGTATCTGCGCCAATCTAATGACAAAACCACCGAAACCAGTTAGGAATCATGATTGAGCAGACCCTGTGAGCTGCAAGCATCTCAACCCAAGTAAAAGTTACATAAAATTAACCTGTAGAAGGAAAGACAGCTTGCAACTGTTCAGCAAAACTTACCCAGAATTCAGAAAGAAAACATACTATAAGATTTGGTACTTCCACCGTTACTTACATTGTCACTGTTTGACACTGTTAACAGATATTGCTGGTGTGTCTTGCTTTGCGAGCGATGGATCTTCCCATTCGTAGACGCCTAGCTGTTAGTGCTTCCAATAAGACATCTAGGGCATCCTCCACTGCTTCGGCTTGTTTGTTTAATTCATAGAAGCTAAACTTTGGAAGGAGTTGCAGCTCAGAAAGGAGGCCAACAGCTGCTGCTGCTGTGCAAGTACGATCCCATGATGGCTGGGGCCTAACATCAAAATGCAATAGATGACAGCCATTTAGTTATGTTAGTGAAGAGAAAATAGTCCGTGGAAATCTTAGAAACCCAGAAAGGCATGTGGGATTTGGCCACTATGTGCCACATCTAACCTAAGTTTATGCATTGCAGATGCACCAGTAGTAAGAGATATGCAAGGAAGTTCATCATCCCCCCAAACTGACTTTGCATACTCCTGAAAATTGTAGAAATACCCACGTTAATACAATACACAAACAGCTCATGGAAAACTGAGTAAAATCTATAGCATGCTGGAGCAAATTTTTCAAGAAATTGATGACACAAAAGATTACAAAGTTTCAACTTCCAATCTTCTCTAATCTCATCACCAGGCCAAAAACTTCAGAAACAAAGCATATAGACATTGATTCCTGAACTCAAGCATCTTATGACTATTATCAAGGCTAATGCTCTTGATCAGCTTGTGAACAAATTGAACTACTCTTACAATCGCAAGAATGAAGAGTTGTTCTGTTGCCCCTTTGTCCTTGAACTTGATCATGATGCTTTCATGTGAAACTAAGCAATGGCATGTAAAAGTAGATAGCACAGGTATATGGCTCTTGCAGTTGGAGAATCGTATAACTCTGGAACTCAAATTGTCATCTAATGAAGAGAATACAAATAGTACGAACAGTACTACCTTTAAACGCCTGAACATTGCGGCAGAATTGCTCCATGTACCATCAATCAGAATGAAATTCAGAGTTTCATCTCTATTCATCTGTGCAGCAGCAAAACATAAAGTTACCACCTAGTTGAAACAAGGTAAAATGTCGAAGTAAAAGGATTTTTGTTGAAGGGCTTGTATGGGGGAGCACGAATAGTTTAAATAAATACAATGAAGAGAATTGCTTTACAACTTCAATTTCTTTTATGTTTCAAAAGCTCTCTTTCTATAGTCATATTGCCATTATTATAACAGCAAAAACATCATATACGTTCTTCAATGTTAGTACCATCCTTCATTTTTTCTTCAAAAATTTGGTTCTTCAACAGTCATTATTCTGATCCTTGTTTGTATCTCCCTTTAAAGTTAGTTATAATTCCACTACCAATTTCGCTGGGTAGATAAAATGCTCAAAATGTGCGAGGATGCCAACTATCATGTGAAAAATAACAGAGTCAGCCACAGTGCAGAAAAAGCTGATATATATACACACACACACAATATTTCAACTATAGACCTCTTAATTGGGGTAGGAAGGATTGCATTAAGTAGAAAGGTAGCTTGATCCATGACTTGTATTTTTTAGTTGTGAATTAATTCTCTCATAAATTCATGAAGAAAACCTCATAGTAGAAAAGGAAAAAACTGCATCAGACAGATGGAAGAGGAAAATCAAGATTCAATAGGAAAGAAAATTAGAAAGGACTGACGGGGATTAGATGGAGTAATTCCAATAAGAATGTAAGACAAACAAGACAGGATTGAATGGGAAGGCAGATATGGGTAATGTTGGGCCCACGGAAACTATAGTGATTGCAAATGACTCCAAATGATGGATAAAAAGAATACCTCATTATTGTTAGAAGAAACTTAATGCAGTAGATCAGATATTTCTGTATGTTATTGTAAAAGTTAAGTGAGTTTCAGAAGTTTTCATGCTACTTTAAAGAATATGGTGATACTGAATCCTTCATCTGCAGACTGCAGAAATTGAATAAAGGTGCTCATGCTAGTCTTATCATTGAATTTCAAATGATAAAACAGATAATAATAAGATTTTGCCAGGGACAGGTTAGCATGGTTAAGATAAATCCACCATTGTTGGTTCACATTTTCGATTCTCTGAAGATTCCTGACCGAAAGCGTCTTGAACAGACTTTACCACCTGATTCTGGTTAGGATAAAGGCACCATACCCTGCTTTTTCCTGAAATTGACATAAAACTCAATCAGAAATCAGGGCATTTAGCAGATCTTTAAAGTTAGATCCACAGAAACAGAAACTGGTGATTATTCGGACTGCTTAAATACAACAATTTAACAACTACGATATCAACTTTAATCACTTAGCTTAGGACTTAGGGAATCTAAAATGTTGTATTAAAATCCTCCTAAAAAACAGAGAGAACGAAAGAAAAGAAAAGGAAAGGTAAAATCAGAGGTGGGCTAGTTATCCTCCTAAAAAAAGGAAAAAAGAAAAGAAAAAAATGTGAAAAATTGGCCAAACTCATGAGAGCACAACCAGTCAATCTCTATGTAAAATAGACCTTAAAGAGATAATTCACCTTAAGCCAAAGAGAGGCCAAAAGGATCACCTATCCAAAAGGAACATAAGAGGTGAGAAATGATCCTTAAAATCCCTAGCTTTTTCCTCCAAAACAAGAATCCACAACCCAGAAGTAATGCTCCTTCCAAAAGCAATCTATCCTGCTTTTTCTTTCCAACACCATGAAACGAAGAAAAAGTAAATCCCGCAAGCTTCAGAAGAGAAATCCAGGAAACACTGAACGTCTCAAAAAGTGAGTCCAAAGTCTCCAAGCCATATTACAGTATAGAAAAGGATGACCAAGAGACTAACAGTTCTGAAGCATACTACACACACCCTAGGAGTTGCAGGCAGAGAACGATTTGTTCTATGAGTTTAAAGTATCAGAACCAAGATCCAAACAAATAATTTAACCTTAGATGGAGTAGGAACCTTCTAGAAATGTTTACTAAGCTTAAAATATATGGTACCGCATCTCTACCTGAGTTTCTATCACTATATCTATTTCAAAAGAACAATAACAACACGAGAGTTTCTTTTCTTTATAAGAATATAAAGCATTAATGTTGACCTTCCAGGTAACCAACATGCTTCCATATGAGATTTGAAACTGGTATATAAGTTATGCAACATTAGCCCACAATAAATTTCCAACTCTTACATAAATAAAAAGAAAATTTGTAGAAACCTGCAAGCTTAAAAGTGTCCCACATGATCTCCTCATCTTCTGTAATGCCATAGAGACACAAGGTTGCAGCTTGAATACCAAATATTTGCCATAACAACTTTCCAGTGTTGTTCTGCCTTAGGAAATCCTGCTAATGATTGATGGAGCATCAGATGATCTATATGCATCGCATGAATCATTGACATAGCTTGAGAGAACACACAAACCTTTGGATGCATATACAACCAAAATCGTATTCCATGCCAAAGAGTAGAAGGCTTAACTTTTGAACACATACAATCTTCCGAAGGAAGCCAGCACTGCGAAGTGAAAAATGTCCTATAAAATGATTGAGAAGAAAACAAAAGAATGAAGAACATAATATGAAACAAATTTTATGCTGAGGAATAACATAACCCAAACACTGTTCTCAAGTATGCTGTATACCTTCTGGCAGAGGTAACCTCTGCTTCCTAGCAAACGACAAGCTATTTGCCGAGCAGAGTAGAACTGAAACTTTTTCTCAGAATCATCTAATGCTTGGTATGTTGCTCTATGTTTCTTATCCTCAACAACTCTAAAATCCCCCTACAGTGCAAAATGAAAAACAAAATTGAATAAGAAAAGGACCACCATGAACAGATTTACAAAGTGAAACTGATAGAAATTTTTCAGACAAAAAAATGGTAACTTTATAATTACTTTTTAACAATCGATATTCATCGCCTTCTACCAACCAAATTGAAACCCACCAAAAAAAAAACTTACACACACAAGAAAACATCAATAGAAATGGGGAAAAAAAACCCACAAAGATAAATAACAATTGATTGATCACATGCCTGTAATTTGCCGCCAATTCCACCAAAATTCATCTGGGCATCAATATTTTGCTCCAAAATCTTCAAATCCTCAACGACCTGCTTCACCATTGATGGTACTGGAGACACAGCGCCCCATCCCTGCCACTCCTGCTCTGTGATGAACCCGTCGCCGTTGTCTTCGATTTGAACTTCTCGGGGGGCAGAACGAGTAGCAGAGCTTATGAATGAACAACGGAGATTCGTTTGTGGAGACTCCATTGGGGTTCTGGTGTATGATTTGAGAGGCGGCGAGAATTTGAACGTGGAGGCCCTAGTGCATAGCATGGTTTCTAGCTGCCGGGTTTTCAGTTCGTTGTTTTGGTCTGTCACTTTAGCATACTTTTTACCGGGTAATATTTTTTATTAAATTATAGTAATTTATTTCTTTGGTTAAAATTTATTAAAAGTAAATTTTTATTAAATTTAATAAAAATAATAATTAATTATTTGGGTTTATATTTTAAAGTTTTAAAAAATACATAACTTAATTTAAAATTTGTGAAATTTTTATATAAAGAAATGGTGTATATATTTCATGGTATTTAGTATAATACAAACATTTACAAAGATAATAAATTTTGACATTAGTTATAAGCGACAATTATTTTCAATAATTTTATATTTAACATAATTATATATATTATCTATTTATTTTTATAATATAAAATAATTTTAAATATGTTAAATTAAAATTAATGTGATAATATAACTAATAATTATCTATTCAATTAATGTCATAATTTATATAATAATATATGATAGTTATTTATTTATTTATTTTGATAATATATATTTAAATATTTGAATATAAAAATAAAATTTTGGTATAATTTCTATATGATTTATATTATTTGGTTTAAAATTATACACTATATAAATTATTAATCACATCTTTTTCTCACATCCAATTATGTAATTCACCAAAAATTAGGATATGCTATATATATATTATTATTATTAGAAATGGGGATAATAATCTAGTGTATATATTTCTCGATATGTACTATGTAACGATCCCGGAAATATTCAAAGAAAATAAATGATAATTAAAGTACAGAAACAAAATAAATGTTTAAAGTTTACATTCCTTACATAATAACTTAAAGTACCAAACAGTACTACGGAATTCAGTATTTTGAAAAAAATATAAGAAATAAGTAAATGAACAAAAAATAAAGAAAACTAGCATCTACTCGCAATCCTCTTGCGGATCGGGTTCTAAATCCTAGTCCTCTTAATCTGAAATTGTTAAATAAGGGATGAGTTACACTAACCTAATAAGGATATCACACTATATCACCGACACAGAAATAAATGTTGGTAGAAAATAAAAAACAATTAATAGAGCACTAAATTTAGCAAATTCATTTAACAATAATAAAATCATTTACCATCCACTTACCGTAGTAGGATTTATAAAAACAACCTATAGAAATAATAACATTATATAGATCATGATTTCATGCATAATCAACAACATAGCGTATAATTATAAATCCATATCCATATTCAATAAATCAAACAATAACTGCTACTCTTTTTAATAGCCTGCTAGTATCCATGGGGGGTTCATAAGGATATTTTCTCTACACGTGAACCATTTTTTATAACATTCTTAATTGCGGGCCATTCCCATACCCCGTTCGGTATGAGCGCCAAATTACTAAACCTTAATATCTCGTCCAGTATTATGGTGAAGCAGGTCGTCTTCATACCACGTCCGGTATGAGCCAAATTACCTAATCTCGATACTCCGTCCGGTATAAGACAACGTTTACGGTTGGGTTCTTTATGTACCCGGTCCGTCCACCATCTCCTAAGATATTTAGTAAAACTGTCGTTTCATCCATTCACTTAATCACACAATTTTTACCATTTAATCTTCATTTTTCTCAATTCAGCCGTAAACACATAGAATAAACTATACATATATTCAAAGTCATAAAATAAATTAATAAGGTACTATTATGCATTTAAACCATAAAATCAATCAACAAAGCAACATTAAATAATTTTCGGCTTTGCCTCCATTAGCAATCCATAATTAATTATGCACATTTTCTAAATCCACACAAAATATCGTATTATTATTTATTTAGACTTCAATTCTATGATAAGGAATAGGGTGAGGGATCCTTATTCAATTTGATGCCCAAAAGCTAAACTGTTAACTGCGTCTATAGACGGTTCACGAGTTCCTTGAATTTTTTTTTGGAATCAAAATGCGCTATAAATACCTATAAATATCCCCAACAAACCCAAAATTAGTTTTAGGGCCCACTTTGGCCAATTCTGATATTTTGACGCGGCGGCGGTCTGCCTCGTGTCGGCTGTTTTCGGCCCATTCTGCATCAATCCCTGCAAGAAAACATATTAAGGGGTTTCGGTTGGTCGAAAAAACACAAAAAATCGAAACTCACCGGCGGCGGGGCACTTCAGTGCTGTGACTCCTCAGGCTCACGTTGCGGTTAGGTGTTTTGCTCCGGTCAACTTGTAGAGAAGGAAACAGTGATCACAACAGTAGAAAAATTACGTAGAACGAGAACCGGGAAGGGCCTCATCGGAGGCGTTTTGTGAAATTCCCTGCGACGGTGCCGCCGGACTTCGCCAATATTTTTGGGCCAATCAATCGGTCCTTTTACTCCGATTTGGTCATTAGTGTGTTCAAAATTGAATTTTGAGCAAATGAGAGAATTTTTACCTCTTTTAGCGGTCAGAAAGGGCTCCGGCAAGGTGGCGGCGATCTCCTTTCCAGCGGCTGGGTCTTCTTCTCCGGCGAGGGGGTTTGGCGGCTAAGGTTAGGGTTTAGTACGAATAGGGGTTATTTATATCCGTTCGCATTTAATCTGGACCGTTCATCGCGATCTAATCTAGACCGTTCATCGCAATCCAATATGAACTGTCTGATCGCGTTTAAATCTGACCATCTGATCGCGTTGGGGAGGGAACACATCCGAGCCGTCCGTGCGCGTGGGAACGGATCTGGGTCGTTCGATCGCGGGCACGCAGATCGCCCACGTGGCCTCCCGCATGGCATTGCGTCAGCGTCCGCTGTCACACGGCGCGTCCTGATTCGTCAAACCTACTGACCCGGCATCCTACGTGGCAAAACTTCTTTAAATTATATTTTGACCACCGGTTTTCGATTTTTCTTTGAAAAATACTCACAAAACCCAAATTTTTACCCTTCTTCCTCAAAATTATTTTTCAATTTCATCATCCATCAAATTTATTTCATTTTTTCTCTAACTTAAAATTAAAAAAATTACATTTAGATAAATTTAATTTACATTAAATTCAAACTTGGGCATTACATACTATCTACCCAAAGTCCAAATGTAAATGCAATATATAAGTGCATTGCAATTTAATTAGATTCCAAATCTATAATAACAACTTAGTACATATATATATATATTAAGAGATAAAAAAATTAAATTGAGTTTTTAAAATATTATAATTAGTTCAACTGAAAAAATTTAGCTGCAGCTTATATAATTAATGCACTTCTAATAATACATTTTATAGAATAGTTTTTTGGTTGTCTTTCCAAGCTTTTAATGAATATATATATATATATATATATATATTTAGTTATTAAGTGACCAAGCTTTTAATGAAAATATATATTTATATATATATATATATGTAAATGATTATATATATATCTTAGTAATTAAAAGAAGCATACTACTCTTTCAAAGGAAAAAAGAATTATAACACAACTAGTTACAACCTCAATATTATATATATATACAAAAACAACAAATTTAGGGGGAAAAAGAAAAAGATGAAGAAAATCATTGCATGCTAACCCAAATACCTTCACTGGGTATATCTTGATAAGCCACAAAGAGAAGATAATATCCAAAGGGTGCAAGATTTACTGAACTCGGTGTTGTAACAAAAACTTGATATACAGATCCTCCCAAGCTACTAGCTTTCTGATTTCCCAGTATCAAAATCCTCTGATTCATACCAAATGAATGTGTTGTAAACGATGGAGCCGCCATTGTTACACTCACCACTATTTCTTGATCAGCAGAAACTAACATGTCTGTCACTGTGAATTCAACTCTGAGTATTTGATTATATCCAAGCATGGAGTAAGAAGGTGGCGAGAAAATCTTTGGACGTAAGTTGGAGAATTGAAGGTCTAGATATGGCGGACTGAAAGCTTCTAAGCTTAACTCAGTTGGGTAAACGACGTCGGAGAAGTTGTAGAACACATGAGGGTTACTTCCACCAACTAGAATTCTTCCATCTCGGAGTAAGATAGCTGCAGAGTGATACATTCTGGGAATGGTGGATGGGTTTTGGATTTCGAATCTGAATCCGATTGTATATTCGGGTTTATATATAACAGGTGTAAGAACTGGATTTCTTCCTAACTCCCAACCTGCTGTTCCCCTTGATGCACCATTAATGATCAGAATATGACCATTTGGAAGTAATATCATATCACCCATTACCCTAGATTGAGGCATGGTTTCCATTACCCATTCTGGATTTGAATCTGTTATCTTGATTCTCCCACATGTGTTTAAAGCTTCCATGAAAATACCCATTGAAGCTAGTTGATAAGACCCTTTAGGTGCACCCCCACAAACCAAAACCTCAGCTTCTAATACAGGAGCTTGAAGGTTCTTTAATGGAAGAAGAACTGAAGAACCTGAACTAGGGTAACTTCTTGGATCACCACCTGGGATACATGGGTACGTTTTCACGACTTTATTCATCACATAATTTAACAAAATCGCTCGATTATTAGCAAAAATAAATAAATTTCCATCAACATTTAAATAAACAAAAGGGTATAAATTATTTTCTTCTGGGTCATTTGTTTCCATCAAGAATGGGAGATTATAATAAGACGAATCAGAATTCTTCGGATAAAACTCGTAATTAAATTGTTTTCTACCACCGATTATGATCTGACGACCATCTGGAAGAACATGATTAGTGGCATACCATCGACGAACAGCTAACCCATCATCGATTTCTAACCAGTCACAGTTATCACATGGGTTGAATACTCTGACTTTCCGCTCGCCATCGTTGAATCCGCCGGTCTGGATTAAGCGGCCGTCGGGCATGACGGAGCCGGATGAACACCAGACGTCAGTCTGCACCATGAGAGGTCTGAAAGTGTTGGAAAGGAAGTTGTATTCAATGGAGTGTGCTGTACAGTCAATGATTAGAGCAGTATCGTTTGGATCATATCGACATTTTCCATCTGGTAATAGTAAATTAGATTGGCCGAAATCTGTTCGATCGAAGAAGATAACACGGTCGTTTTTGAGGAGTTGCATGTGCATGGCGGATACACCTACGCTGCTTTGTAACAGCTGCCAGTAGCCGCCGCCGGAAGGGATGATACAGAGGGATGGTTGGATTAAGGAGATGATTATGATTAGAGACTTAATAAATAAGATTAAGTAATAGGAAGAAGGTGATATTGAATTACTCATTCTTGTGCTTAATTTCTATCTATCAGAAATTTATTTTTGCTAATTAATATATATATATGTTTGATTTTTAATTTAAAAAAAATGAAAAATCAGTATTTTTTAAACTTTTTTTATTTCAAAAAAATAGTTTAATAAAAAATTAAGATAATCTAATTACATTTAAACACCTAAATAATAATTACTTTTGATAATTAATTATAATTTTTATTTGGGTTAAAGTAAAATTTTATGAAAAATAAATATATGTTAATTTTTGGAAGATAATTTAATTAATTATGATCCAAAAGCATGAAGAAATTAATATGAGGTCACACTTATGTTAATTGTCACCTAATTAACTTTAAAACATATTATACTTGTGACTAAACTAAAAATTCTCATACTAATTAAATGCCTAATCATCTTTGATTTTCATACTATTTTATCAACAAGAGATGATGGCATCACCATATTCACTTAATTAATTATATGTTTATCATATACATTATTGTAATCATATATCTTTATATTTAAATTTTATATTAATATATTATTTTTTAATGTAAACATTATATATATATGACACTAATCTTATAATATTAAACATTATTGATAAAAAAAAAATAAGTAACAGTCTGAACTCCAATATCGGTATATACACGACGGTTGTACAATATTAGAGTTTTGTATCGTTATAAATTATTTATTAATATATTAATAATGTTTTTAAGTATTAATTATACTAATCGATAAAAGTATATTAAAAATAATATTTTTATATAAATTATTATAAACAGCAAGATAAAAGATTATTTATCAATTGATACATATATATATTAATAATGCTTTTAATATAAACATTAAGATAAACTAAACCTTATTTTATTGATTATATTAATAAATACAAAAACTTAATATAAATACTAATTAACAAATAATATATAAATATTATTAAAATGATATTGTTATAGTATCAAATACTAAGGGCAAATTATAAAGTGCTTCTTGAATTTTACTGGGTCCATTAATTTTAAAAATTAAAATTCAATCTTTATAATTTAAATAAATATTAAATGAATCGAATTTAATACTGCTTTCAGACATTAAAATTATTATTAAAGTATAAATTAGTCTCTTTTTTTTTTTGGGACAACATACAAAAGAATTTTTGTAAAAGATAAATACAAAAATCTTGAGAAAATTGAAAAAAATTTTATTGAAATTTTCAAGAGTTTGTTTTACTCCTAAAAATACATGACGAATCTCTAAACTTTAATCCTATCTTTTCCTATCTAATTAACGACATCGAGAGATTGTCCGAATACTAATTTTTATGCAAGAGTGGACCCAGATTGGTCACGTAACATATTTTGAGTGGGTCATCATTCACAATAGACGTGGCATCTGATATGGACTTTCTAATTGCTATAACATAAACCGGTCAAATTAAAAAACTAATCAAGATAAAAAAAACAAAACTTATCCACCTATGTTAACTCTAAAACCCTAAATTCTAAATTCTCACGCTCTCATTAGAGTAATTCTTTATTTTTGTAATCTCTATTTGGAGCAGTGTTCCTAATATTGGTTCAGTTTAAAAGGGCCCTTGAGAATGCCAAAGTTAATGGTAGGAACAATGATATTCCTACTCTGTCTCCATACCTTCCTTACAAGAATAATGTCAGCTTCTCGTAGTCATTTCTTCCTCAACCAACTCAAGCTTGCCATCTTAATGCCAATCACGTCGACAAGATCACAATCGTCAATAATGCCACTATTGTTGCATCTATCATTCTCTAATGGGTTGTTTGGGCCTTCGTCGAAGGTAAGTTCCAAAAATGGGACATCATAGTTATGTTGCATTACTCTTAAGATGTTAAAAAGTATATAAAGACCTATTTCAAATATAATACCCGGATTCAGAATTTGATTTAAAATTAATTTTAAAGTTTAAAAAATGTATAAAAATATAATTTTTAAATTTATAAATTTTTTTAATATAAAATTAGAAAAAAAATAAAATTAAAAATAATTTTAAAAAAAATAGGTAAAAATTTGGATTCTAATGGTATTTTTTTTTAAAAGTAAAAAATTGGGAGTCAAAACATAATTAAAAAATTGCACCACATAAGACTACCCAGTCAGCAGCCCCGACGAACTGGAGCGTGCCTCGTGGCAAGGCACGTTGACTTTGTGCCACGCTGGCAATCCGTGTACCAACGATCGGACGGCCTAGATGCGTTCCCGTACGCGTGGACTGTCCGGATCCATTCCCTCTTCATGTGCGATCAGATGGTCGCGATTAAATACAATGAACGGTCTAAATTCGTTTTCTCTTTAAACGCGATCATATTATCGAGATCAAATCGTGATGAACGGTTCAAATTTATTTTTTCTTTAAATACGATCGGACGGTCGAGATCAAATGCGATGAATGGTTCAAAGTTAAGGGAGACAGGTGTAAATATTTCGCATTACATCGAATCCAAAACCTAGCCGTCAGCCTCTCGCTATAGAAGAAGAACCAGTCGCTGAAGAATGGAGCCAACCGCCGCCCACCGCCGCACCAGAGTCACCTCCGACCGTCAAAAAAGGTAAAAATTCTCCTATCCGCTCGAAATTTGATTTGAAACACTCTTATTGTAGCGCCCGGACCGAGGAGGAAAAAAAAAAGTCACGTCGGCAGCCACGTCAGCAGGCCCGGTCAGCAATCCCGGCCAACCGGGACCTGCCACGTGGCAAAACCACGTCGTGCCAAAAAGGGCCACGTTGGCGATCCGCGTGGGCGCGATCGAACGGCCCAGATCAAGCATACGATCGGACGGCCCAGATTAAAACAAAATGGACGGCTGAGATCAAAAGGCAAGGGGTTATAAATAGAACCCCCACACCAGACCACAAACCCTAGCCGCCTGCCACTCGCTGGAGAAGACGAACCAGAAGCCGGCCGCCGCCACCCGCCGCCGCACCGGAGGAACTTCCGACCGCCGATCGAGGTAAATTTCGTACCCCCGACTCGTTTTTCCACGCTGATTCCTCCTGTGGCCAAATCGGAGCCAAAATCCCGGCCAAACGGCCGGAATGCACGGCCGAAGCCCAGCGGCGCCGCCGCGCCCTTCTCGGTTTTTGCCTCCGATGAGACCCTTCCCGGCCTCCGTTTGATGTAATTTTTATATCACCGTGATCACCACTCTTTTCTCTACAGGTTGACCGGAGCCGAATCACCAAAACACGAACCTCGCCGGAGAGCCGCCGCACCCGAGAGCGCCACCGCCGGTAAGCTCCGTTTTTCCGTGATTTTTTGGCCCCCCGAGGGCCCTAGGGTTGTTTTCTCGCAGGGACCGATGCGAGTATGGTCGAATTCGGCCGGAAACGGCCGAAAACAGCCAACCCGAGGCGAATCGCCGTTGCCAGCGGCGGCGCCGTCGCCGGAGCACGGCGGAGTTGCGATTAGGGCCGAAAGTGGCCTTGGGCCTAATTTGGGATTTTTTTGGAACACGTGCAGGTACCAGTAGTGCGTTTCAGTTCCCCGAGAAAAATTCAGGGAAAATTAGGGACAGCCTGCAAGCGCACTGTGAAGCCGTGTTCGGACCCCGAAACGAGTAAGGACCCCTCACCCTATTTCCTATCACGGTTTTAAAGTTCAATAAATGATAAAACGGTATTTCATGAATCAACGAATGTGTGAAATTGCTTAAGGTCGCTAATGGAGCCCGAGTCTAGTGTGTTTGTCGGTTAATTGTTATTTGGCCTGTTTTACAGTTTTAAACATAGCATGAGATTCAATGTTTTCATTTTATAGTTTCGTGTGCATGTTTTACTGTTTTATTGATTATGGATTAAATGACCGGGATATTGATGCTGTATGTTGTCTGCTTAGCATAAATTATCGTTTTGCTTGCTTGTATGTGGATTAATGATGCTGACTGAGGAAAAAGAGAATGAACAATTATGTAAATGGATAATGGTATAATGTGGTCAGTCTGACTAGATATCCTGGGAGATGGTGGACGGACCGGGTCCGTAGGGAACCCTACCGGGATTGTGGTCTCCCATACCGAACGGGGTATGGAGATCTTATGTGTTTTAGCGCCCATACCGGACAGGGTATGGGGACGGCCCGTTTCACCCTCATACCGGACGGGGTAATGAGGTCTATGGTTTGGCGCCCATACCGGACGGGGTATGGAGACGGCCCTGGAATTTGATTTCAAGTGTTAAGGATTAACGGGTAGCGGGACCCCTATGGATCCCCATGGATACTAGTGGGCTGGTGAATTAGGAAAATATGTTGTGTAACGATTGAATTACGAAAAGTGTGATAGGTATTATGTTATACAGTTCATATATATGTTTCCATGATGATGATGATGTTATTGCTTTCGTATATTGTTTTATGAATTTCACCGAGGTAAGTAAATGGTAAAGGTTTTATTTATCGATAAAAGGATTTGTTGTAAATTATGCTCTATTGGTTGTTTTGTGTTTTCTACCCACCTTTACCTCCGTGACGGTGAGATATCGTGATGTCTTTACTGGGCTAGTGTAGCTCATTCCTTATTTAATCATTTCAGATCAAGAGGACATCGTTCCCGAGCCGATTCCGCAGGAGGACGACGAAGGGGACGCCTAAAGACTCCATAGTCACATTCGTTGTTTTTACTTTCAAGTTTCTCCTTTAGGTAGTTTAATCTTTTATATTTTGTGAGCACGTTTTCGGTTTCAGTGTAAGGGATGTTATTCAAATTTTGACATCGCTTCCGCATTTGATATTTTTGAATATAAAATTCCATTTTAAATTTCCGGGGCTGCTACACTTATGCCCAAATCGGGGCAAAAGAAATGACGAATGAGTCAGAAACTGTGGGTAAAGTTCGAAGTATCGCTACGGGCAAAACACAAAATGGCCTCTGATGAGCCTCTTCTCGTTTTTCATTTCCCGTTTCGTGTAATTTTTTTATCATTGTGTTCACCGTTCTGTTTTCTATAGGTTGATCGAAAAAAAATGTCTAACCGCGAAGGTAAGCTAGTGGAGTTGCTACACTAAAAAATTCAGCCGCCGAGGCCTTCTAACATGTTTTCTCACAGAGATATGTATAAAATCGACTGAAACCGACCAAAACTAACCGAAAGCGGCTAGGTTGAGGCAACCGCCGCCGCGGGCAGTGGTGCTACAGTGCCAGAATTCCGAAATTGACTAAAAAATATTTTTAACACCGATTTTAAATTTTTTAGAGTATTTTTAGATACGTGAAATGTGTTTTAATATCTGTAGAAAAATTCAGAAAACTCAGGGATCGCCAGTAGGTGCAGTAGAAAGTTTGGTATTTTTCACACCGATTCGGGTAAGAATCCTTCACCTTATTCCCTATTATGGAATTGAAGTTTAATTATCAATAATACGATATTTTGCATAATTTAAAAAAAATAGAATTAATTAAAAATTACTAATGAAGTCAGAACCAGTTATTTATTATTGTTTGTCCTGTTTAACCGATTGTTTGATTTTACAACTTTAAATGCATGATAATATACTAGAATTGGTAAAATGATTCAGTTGTATTTCCTTGATGCATATATTATTTGTCTTATGTTTATTTACGGTTAAATTTTGAAACTGAAAATTAAATATAAACAAAAAATTGATTGGTTAAATGAATGAATGAATGGTAGTATTACTAGATATCTTGGAAGATGGTGGACAGACCGGGTATATAGAAAACCCTACCGTAAACGTCGTCTCATACCAAATGAGATATCGATAATTGGTATTTTTGGTGCTCATATCGGACGGGGTATGAGGACGACTCGTTTCACCCCCATACTAAACGAGGTATTGAATGATGGTATTTTTGGTGCTCATACCGGACGGGATATGAGGACAGCCCGTTTCACTCTCATACTGAATAAGGTATTGAAGGATGATATTCTCGGTACTCATATCGGGTAGGGTATGGGAACGGCCGGTTAGTTGACAATGTTGAATAATAGTTCACGCGTAGACATCCCTATGGGCCTCTAAGGATACCAGTAGGCAAATAAAGAGGGAAAGTTATTATTTTTGCTCTCTTGAATATGAGGTTGTAATGTTATTTGAGTTGTTATCTTTCTAGGTCGATTTTGAAAATTTCGTAACAGTAAATATATGTGATATATTGGTTTTCCTTATGATAAATGAACTTACTTAAATCAAGATCTCAATTGGTTATTTTTATAATTTTTACCAATCTTCAGTTTATTATCTTTATAGGTCGATTTTGGAAATCTCGTAACGGTAAATATATGTAATATATTAGTTTTCCTTATGATAAATGAATTTACTTAAATTAAGAGCTCAATTAGTTGTTTTTATGATTTTTACCAATCTTCAGTTTCTATATCGGTGAGTTGCGCGATATTCTTACTGAGTTAGTGTACCTCACCATTTCATTAACTATTTTAGATCAAAATGACTAAAACCCAGATCTCGATCAACAAGAGAATTGTAAATAATTCACCACCCGAACTTTCTTTAAAAGCTAGTGAATGTTGTCTTATAATACTCAACATATTGCTTTTTATTTATTATTTCCTTGATTTTATTTATTTTTTTAGAATAGATCATTCTTGTGATCCTATTGGGTATTCTAAATTATTGTGTAAGGAATGTAAAATTCTAAACTCTATTATTTCGCTTCCGCATTTAATTCATAACTTTATTTTCTTTTAAATTTTGGGTATTTACATCACAAGCATTGACAATAACGTGACTGAAGTCTAACTATTTTTTTCAGTTGCTTCTGCTAATGAAATTATGGTTCAATTGAAAATGACCCTTGAAAATACAAGAGTAATCATAGGAAAGTTAATGAGAGCGAATAGGAAGAATCACACCAATAAGATTGCAATGAGGAAGAAAATGTGAAATTTGAGAATTTAGGATTCTAGGGTTTGAATTAGTGAATTGGTTTAGTTTTTTTTTTTACTTGAATCGATTTTTTAATTAAACCAATTAAAATGTAGTATATGACGTAACCGACAACCTACTCAAAATGTGGTAATGATCAATGACTAAAATATTTTTTTTTTCGAAATATAGAACCAAAATAATAAAAAATAAATAAATAAAAAGACTAATTTTAATATTTTAAAATAGTACCGAAGTCAAGTTAAAACTTCATCATATTACATAAACAAAAACTTAAAACGGAAAGAACCCGATGATTATTCATCATGCAATCAACAACATCACTATTTTGTTAAACCAATTTTTTTTTTTTCTTCAGATAAACTGTCACTTTAATTATATATTCTCTCATTGGTTACTGCATTCATAATCTCTAACAAAATCAAATTTATTGAATCTACTCGTATCATAATTAATTGGGCAAAATGGATTCATATGGTAGAAGTTACAAAACTAGAAAGGTATTTGAGAATGGTGGATCAAAGTGAGATGTGTTGGATATTCAACATGCTAAAGAACTTTCATAGGGAAGAGAGAACAAAATTAAATATTTAGAATTAAAGTGTAACGTTCACAGTAATGGGAGAACTAAATTAAATATTTATTCTTAATTATATGATTATTTTTTTTTTACTTATCGGGTATAAATCTTGTATATGAAGATAACCATAGCTGTAATACAAGCAGCTAAGAATCTTGGTTTACAGTGTTTTCAGTCCACAGTTTTTGAGTTTTCAGTCTCCATCTCTGGGTTTTACTCGAACAAAGAGGAGGAGGAATTTTTAAACTCTTCTCGGTGTCAAACACCCAATTCCTCATTTCTCACTCTCTTCAATGGCTACCCTCCCTTGCTCTACGCGCTATCCAATTTCTCTCACACAGGCAATGATGGCATCTTCTGTGAAAGCGACTGTTATTCCTGGTGTTCGGGGATTTGGGTCTTTTCCGAAATTCAAAGGGTTGAGGATCCAATACCCTTTGAAGTCATCGCTGTCTTCTTTGAGGTCGAGGAATCCTAGGGTTTGCAGACAACGAGGAGGCATTGTCTGTGAAGCTCAGGAGGTTGCTCTTGATAGTATGTCCTTCCTCCCTTTCTATCAACTCAATTTTCTCTATTCTTTAATTTCTCTTTCTCATTTATTTGATAGTTATGTTGGTTCTATCTCCTATTTTCTGTTTGTTTCCATTGCAAAAAACAAAAACAAAAAAAAGGATAAAGTGTTGTTGGGTTCAAAATAGTGAAATATATTACATGGGATATGCTCCAAAAGGGATGACCCTGAATTTGTTTTGAGTTGTGAATAAATGCAGGATGCTGCTAGTGTAGGTGAACAATTTAACTATGAAGATTGTGCGTAGTACTGGAACTATTGCTTTGGGAAGGAGAGGGGATAGAGAAGGCTTGTCTCTGTCTTTGTTTTTGATCCTTCTGTATATTTTATACTTTATGGAGGTAAATGTCTGGAGCTATATTGAAATGCAGCTGAAAGTTGGAGTTCACATGGACAGGATGATTCTCTATTTTCCTTGTCATTAGTCATAATGTGTATTCTCTGGGTGCAGGTTTTGTTCTTATTCTTCTTTCACAGATTGGAAGTTAGGTTATTGGGAGGTTAGCAAAGAACTAGGCACCAAGTTTAATTAAGAATAGTATGATTCTTATCTGAAAAAATGCACCTAGTACATTGTGGTCTCCGTAATTCTCTTCACGTTTTAACCTGCATAAAATTTGAAATTATGCCATGCCAAATTTTCTTATCTATTGATTTGGTTATTCCTCCTATATTGTTAGATTAAGATATACATGGTGTGGTATGGATCCATGGAATTATGTCAGCCTTAAGGAGGAAAAGAAAGAATTGTTAATGCAGCTTGGTTGGATGTTTTCGCTCAAGCTGGGTTTTGATTTGGTTCAGTCAACTAGTCCATCAGAGTTCAGCCCCTTTTTGTGTTTAGTGACATCAAGCTTGTCGGCTAACTCTAAGGCAGTACCCCTCCTATGTAAGAATAGTGCAAAATTATTTCCCAATAAATGGTAGTGATGAGAACTTATTCCCATTCTTTCCTTGTCACCATGTATTTCAAAAACTAAGGTACTTCTGGCAGATTAAATTGTTCTTTCCCAATGCTAATAGAAAGACACATGCTATTGACTTCTATTGCCTCTTCAATGTCGGATCATTTGCGAATGATAGTTAAGATTTAGGTTTGGCTTGTTCTGTTTGTGATTGGAGAGGAATGATTTTTTAGAGAAGTACACCTGATTTAGCTAGAGGTATTGAGAAAATTTCAATAAGATTCAATTTGTTTGGGCTTGTTGCTGGTTTCAGTTTAAGTTAAGTTTCAGTGTAAAAGAAACCCTCCAACTTCTCCACTCAACTTCATTATAATTTTTTTAGTCTCATGACTAGTCATTCTAGAGTGAAGAAACATTAGCTTTAGATATAAACAAGAGAATAAGCCCAAGCAAACATTAGTTGATAGCAGTTCCCAGCTAAGCTTCTAGGGTGAGCGGTTATTTCTGGGACTCCTCCCTATCGCTTTTGTGTAAGCTGACGCCAGCATCTGAGAATCAGTAAGATCTAAGCTCTGTCCAGCATCTGAGGTAGTGGAGCAAGAAGATAGTAGATATTTTTTTAATCGAAACTTTGGGATCTAAACCAAGGTTGTTATCCTATTGATCATCTCTTGACCTCTCCCGAGGAGGAGGCTCAGGTTCAAGCACTGCAGGCTACAGACCTGCTTTACAAAGAAAAAGCGTGGTACCTCTTCTGGTAGTTTATTTCATGATCTCATCTCCAATTCAACTAAATGCAGTTGGATGAAACCAGTTGCAATTTAATTGAAATCTGTAGAACTTATGATCATAGATATCATGCTACTGAAGGTATTCGGTTGCATGCAAAGAATGAGAATTCTTTCCATTCTTTATCTGGCCCTTCTTTTTAGAGCCTATAACCCATATTGGTGTAGCAAGGGATGTTAAAGCTGTTCTACTTTGCCTACTTGGCAATCCTTCTTTACCTATGAGGAAGATGTACTTGATTATTCTGTATAAGAATGATTATTGATGTGGTTAAATATCTTTTGTGCTCATGGAAAGTTGTCTTCTGTCAAATTAGAAGCCTAATTTTTTTCTGCATAGCCATTTGTGTAAGTATGATGGCAGATTTGTCGGAAGCAACTGAACCATTATCTTGCTGTCCTCATGCATGAACCCTAAACCCTAAACCCTAAACCATTATCTTGCTTTAAGGGATAACAATTAGAAAATAATGTTTTAATACAGATAAAGTTGCTTTCTAAAATTGGGGGCCAATAGTTGGTTGTTTGATTGATGTGGTGGTTCTGGAACTCAAATGTATCCGTAGATTGCTTCAGCGGGTTTTTCACATCTAGAATGCACAGGGTTAGAAATAGAAGCTGGTTAGATAAAGGGTGGTGGAAACAGAGCTTTCTTCATTTAGAATCTTTCAGTTAATTTTTAGATTTCTCTTCTAGATAAGTTATATGCCTTCTCTTGATCTTTTAGTAACACAGAGCAGTGCCCTATATTAAACTTAGAATATTGGATTTCCTGTGAGCTTGCTTAGACTTGAAGGGTGTAGAAGACTGAAGTCTGATTTTGGAGTTGATGAAGTGGGATAATACCAGAGGAGAGTGTCTCAGGTACTTATATGATTCTCTATCCCATGCTTCGAACATAGAGAATGTTTTTGTTTTCCTCTTCCATGTAACTTGTTTACCTCAAGTCAATTGCATTTCAGACAATGTAGAATTTGATAACCTCTTTGCCTCAGCTTATTATGTAAACTGGTCAATGTCACATGAGCACCATAAAAATAAATCTGATGGGACCATGGCATGATTGCACTAATTCTACCAAATTAAGTTATGATATCTTACATAGTGGTCAGTGGATGATTATAGATCCTTCTAAGAAGGAAAAAGGAGAGGATAATAGATCATCCTTGGTGCCCTTGTTGTAATATTTCTTTTCCTTCTCAAAAATAAAAATTTGCTATCCAATCTCTTTGCAAAACAGCTGAAGCAAAACCCTGAAAAAATTGCTCCTTTCCGGAGCATTAAACTCTCCTTTCAATAAGCCTTAGATAGAATAAGAAATAAGGGACTTCAAGAATAGGAGAAGGGCCCATTGCACACCAAAAATGTCAAACGACCTAAACCTTGGCTAAACATTGTTCTGTTTGGGATGTGATGCACCATCTATGCCGTTAGGCCTTAGGTATAGGAAATAGGGAAGGTTTTTTTCAATGTTTTAACAACCACTCTTAATTAAGATCATCTGTTGGAAAAGATATTTCAGAGTGGGTCAAGGTTTAAATTTTTGCATGGAGGTATATGAAAATGAAATATGGGAATCTTTTAACAGGTTAGCAATTAGTGTTGTTCATGGTCCTTTGCTTTTACAATCATATTTCAGTTGGGGAGTCAATCAATATTTGAAGTTTTTGGATGGACTATTTGTTTGAAAGTAAAACAAAGAACTTGTTGAAGTAGAAAGGGTCCAAAAAGGTATTTTGTCCTGCTTTTGACCAATCAAGTTCTGGATGATTTTTCTTCTGGATCTAGAAAGAGTTTAAAATATTAGGTTGAAAATTCAAGAGGTCTTGTAATGAGATCTAGTAATCTGTAAGAGGTAACGACTTTTTGCCTTAAATTTTTTATTTTGATGATTACTTGTATTGCTTTAACTTTATATTTAATTTTTAGATGGTTTAGAATCTGTCTTTTGAACTTCCTGTTGGAACTAAAGAAGAGCGAAAAAATGAGAATAAACACAGGAGAAAGGAGAAGAACATTAGATATTGATATGATTTTCTGATCTGAATTTTCAGCCAACTGGTTTGCCTTTAAATAGATAAATTACATAAAACAATAGATACAAATTCCTACTTTTCGTCATCTTCGATAATAGTTACAATCTCTATAGGTGAAGTTTATTATTTATCATCTTCCTAAAGATAGATAAAATCTCTATAAACGAGATTCATCACTTATCTGTTTGTTGGAGAATATATAATTTAAATTAACTGAAATTTTGATAAAAAATAAATGTTAAATTTATTTAACACTTCCAGACAAGTGAATCATGTATGATGTATAATTTTCAGTGACTTGGATTTTTCCTGTAGCAATCTCACATCCTACAGAAAAATGTGGGGAGGGTATTCTTTCCCTTCTCTAACTACACTCAATACTGGGTTGATTGATGAATGCGTTAGTATCGTATAATTTGCTGAAGTTGCGAGATTCACCACATGGTATAAATTAAAACTAACATATGTCATTCCGTTGTTGTTTTCTTTTTTTTTTCTACTTTTGCAGTTCCGAATGTTGATGATTCAACGTGGCAATCACTAGTTCTTGATGCTGATGGCCCTGTGCTAGTCGAGTTCTGGGCTCCTTGGTGTGGACCTTGCCGTGTGATCCTCCCAGACGTAGCTGAACTAGGAAAGCAATACGCTGGAAAACTGAAGTGCTACAAATTGAATACCGACGAAAGCCCATCAATCGCAACCCAATATGGGATCCGGAGCATCCCAACTATCATGATATTCATCAAGGGCGAGAAGAAAGATACGATTATTGGCGCTGTTGGGAAAGCTACACTCGCTGCGAGCATCGAGAAATTCCTGTAGATGACAGTAGATTTCTTTCCAATATATTATCAAGTCCATGTTCTTCTTCTCCTCCTATTTCCTTTACATTGTATGTTCATAAGTGATGTTGACATACTTCAGCCTCTCCAACAATAAAAATGTTAGCTTTTGGCAGGCCTAATGAGTTGTTCTGTAATTCTTTTTCAAATGTGTGATTCCAAAGTTTGACTCCCAGACTGAACAATCTTCTTCTCCAACCTAACAAAATTTTACCTTTCTAACATTTTTTTTCAAATCTACAGTTTTTGAAATTGATACAATGAAAGAAATTATTTTGACTTCGAATCTTGCTTGTACCGAGAAAATTTCTTCTCATCTCGAACTTTTAATCATACGGGTATGATAAAATAATATAATCTACAAATGTTAATTTCAGTTATTTGAGAAATGTATCTTCTATTATTTAACTGAATGATTGATGTTTTTTCTTTTACGTGTAAAGTCTTAGTTTCGAATCGAAACTCTTATTATATATTATATGTTGTATTATAATTAATATATTAATATTTTTTAATTAATAAATATTTGAATTTATTTATAACATGATCTTGATGGATGTCAATCAGGTCATTAAGAATGGAAATCATTAACTACATGATTCCTAAACCTATACATACATAGATATATAGATATGAATTAGTGATTACTATGATAATGATTGTCTAACTAAGGGACAATAGTAATCTTAAGTAGTGTTAAAATTAATCTAATAATTTGAAGTTAATTATAAAATATAATTTTGATATTGCTGCTTAACTAAGTATATTCTCTGTACTGATAGAACTAAGCCAACCTAATTAATTAAAGATTAAGATGAACTTTACCTTAATCTTGTATCTTAATCTTGTGGGAACTTTAATTTTATCTTAAACCATATCAAAAACTCAATTGTAAAATATATTTTACTAATAAATAATAAAATAATTTTAATTTATGGAAGAAATTAAAATAAATTAAGAAAAGGGAGAAAAGTATTAATAATTTATTTTATTAAAGTGGTTTAATAAAAAATTAAATTATCATTATATATATATATAAGATAATATTTCTGGATATATGGCTTGTCAGCTTTCAGGTGTAGCGGTGCCTCATTGTCCACTATGATTCGCCAGGCGCCGCCCAATGAATGCTTGCCACGTCATCTCCTCTTATTGATAATTTTCATAATTTTATAATTCAATATATTGTAAATTATTAGAATTGTTTAATTACACATTTTTTTATTGATAATATAATAAAATTTTAATTTTATAAATTTTTTATAATTTAAATTTTAATAATTATTATATAGATAATATTTTAAATTTTTTATTTCACATAGAAAAATAATATATATATATATGTGTGTGTGTGTGTGTGTGTTATATCATTTCACATGGATGGTCCAAATAGGTGTTAAGGAGAAAAATATAATTAAATAATTTAAGCGGGTGTAATGGCAAAATCTTTGTCATGGTATTAATGGGGAGAGAGAAGAAGGGAAAAATTAGGGTAGGCTACGGGATAGGGGAGAGAGAAATTGTGACGTCTCCACTAACTCCCGCAAATATTCTCATTCTACCCTTTTCTTTTTCTTCCTCATATCGCAATACATACATATATATATATATATATTTGTATATAGTATGTCATCTATGTATGAGTGATGATGGTATATGTAGAAAGATTTATGTGGCAACAATGTGAAGAACTTGTGTTAGTTATGAATATTAAGTAATGTATCGTTCTAAAATTTAGTTTGAGATTAATTTTAAAATTTAAAAATATATGTATAAAAATATAATTTTTAAATTATAAATTTTTATTTAATTTAAAATTAAGAAAAAATAAGTAGAGAATGAAATTAAAAATAATTTTAGAAAAAATAGGTAAAAATTTAGATTCGGAAAGTATTTTTGAAAGAAAAAGTACACTGACTCGATGCCACGCGGGAGACCACACTGGCAATCCTCGTGTCTGTGATCGGACGGCTTAGATGCGTTTCCGCGCGTATGGACGGTCCGGATCCATTCCCTCCTCAGATCCGATCGGACAGTCGCGATTTAACGCGATGAACGGTCCAGATTCGTTCTCTCTTTAAATACGATCGTACAGTCGAGATCAAATCACGATAAACGGTCCAGATTCATTTTCTCTTTAAATGTAATTAGACGGTCGAGATTAAATGCGATGAATAGTACAGATTTAAGAAAAACGGGTATAAATATCTCGCATCACACCAAATCCAAACCCTATCTGCCAGCCCCCCGCCGGAGAAGAAAAACTAATCATTAGAGAAAGGAGCCGATTGTTGCCCACCGCCGCACTGGAACCACCTCCAACTGCAAAAAAAGATAAAAAAAAATTCTCCTATACGCTCGAAATTTAATTCCAAACACTTCCATGACCAAATCGGAGCCAAAAGAATGGTGGATGAGCCGAAAATCGCGGACAAAGTCTGAAGGCGTCGTTGCGGGCAAAACCCAAAATCGCCTCCAATGAGCCCATTCCTGTTTTCCATTTCGTGCGATTTTTCTATAATTGTGTTCTGTTTTCTACAGATTGATCGAAGAAAAATATCTAGCCACGAAGGTGGTAAAGCCTCTGCACCGAAAAATTTCACCACCGGTAGGTTTTTTTTTTGTTTTATTTTTTTCGACAAACTAAGACCCCATAACATGTTTTCTCAAATGGATGGATATAAAATCGGCCGAATCGGCAAAAACTAGCCGAAAAATGGCCAGACCGAGGTAAACCACCGTGGGCGACGGTGCCACCATGCCGAAATTTTGAAATTGGCCGGCAAAAAAAAAATTTAACACCGATTTTGAATTTTTTGGGGTATTTTTAGGTATGTAAAGTGTGTTTTAATCTCCGCAAGAAAATTCAGGAATTCTAGGGACCGCCAGTAGGCGTAGTAGAAAGTTTGGTATTTCGGACTCTGATTCGGGTAAGAATCTCTCACTTTATTCTTTGTTATAGAATTAAATTTTAATAATCGGTAATATGGCATTTTGTGTAATTTTAAAAACTTTGAGAATAATTACAGATTACCAATGGAGTCGGAAATCGATTAGTCATTTATTTATTGTTCTGTTTAACTGATTGTTGAATTTACAACTTTAAATACATAAATGATATACTGGAATGGTTGAATGATTCAGTTGTACTTTTTTGATATATATTGCTTGTCTTGCATGATTCACAGTTGAATTATAAAATTAAAAATTAATATGTAAAGAAAAAAAATGATTGGTCACGTGAATTTATGAATGATAGTATTACTGGGTATCTTAAGAGATGTTGGACGGACCGAGTACATAGAAAATTCTACCGTGAACGTTACCTCATACCGAACGAGATATCGAGAAATGGTATTTTTAGTGTTCATATTGGACGGAGTATGGGGACGGCCTGATTCACCCTCATACCGGATAGGATATTGAAAGAGAATATTTTTGGCGCTCATACCGGATGAGGTATGAGAACAGTCCAATTCACCCTCATACTAGACGGGGTATTGAGGGATGGTATTTTTGGCGCTCATACTGAACGAGATATCAGGACGGTCGGTTAGTTGACAATATTGGATATTGATTCACGTGTAGTGGGATATCTTTATAGACCCCCAAAGATACCAATAAGTAAATAAAAATAGAAAATTGTTGTTCTTACTCATTTGAATATGAGATTATGATGTTATTGGAGTTATTGTCTCTAAAAGTTGATTTTGAAAATCTCGTAACGGTAAGTATACAATAAATAGTTTTATTTATGATAAATGAATTTACTTAAATCAAGAGCTACATTGGTTATTTTTATGATTTTTACCAACCTTTAGTTTCTGTATTAGTGAGTAGTGTGATATTTTTACTGGGTCAGTGTAGCTTACCCCTTCATTAACTATTTCAGATTAAAAGGACCAATATCCAAATCCTGATCAACAAGGAAGTTGTGAATAGTTCACCACCCGAACTCCTTCAAAAGCTAGTGAAGGTCGTCATAGGATGCTCAGTTATTTACTTTTTATTTATTTGATTTTCATTTTTTCTTTTAGAAAGGACTTTCTCGTAGCTCTATTGAGTATTTTAAACTATTATGTAAGTAATGTAAACTCTAATTCTATTATTCCGCTTCCACATTCAATTTATAATTTTATTTTCTTTTAAGTTCTAGGCCATTACAGTTGGTATTAGAGCCGTATTCCTCAGAACCATTCATTACACAAAGACTTAAAAATACAAAATACAAACTATTGTCAAACCCTACCTTGTGAAAAATAAGGAGAAAGATTTGAGGAGATGAGGTCCATTACTGAACAGGGCAACCCGAAATGGGTCGCTTCGAGAGAATGTCAATCGGCTCTTCTAGATTTTAGGGAGACTCATCTCTGCCCAGTAGGCTAGAGAAAAGAGGAAGAAAATGTCTGACCCTCCACCAGTTCTACACTATGAGCCACTCCTACAACGAGAGGATCTAACACCACCTCGATGCAACCCTATTCCTCCGTCGTATCATTCAACACCATCACAATACAATTCGGAGCCCCCACTGTATTATCCGACACCATTACAGGGCCACTCGGTCCCTCCCCAACAACATCTGGCCCTTTTTCCATGAGACTCGGTTTCACCCATAATGGACCCGATGAAGATTAACATGGGGGACCTCGATGTATTTCTAAGAATGAACTGGTTAGCGGCGCATCACACCACCGTGGATTATTTCTACGAGAAAATTTGTATTTAAACCTCATAACGAAGAGTCATTTACAAACTAGTAAAACTATATTGAGTATTTTAAACTATTGTGTAAGGAATGTAAACACTAATTTTATTATTCTGTTTTCGTATTCAATTTATGATTTTATTTACTTTTAAGTTCCGGATCGTTACATATTAAGTCATAATTTTATATAAATTTTGATGTGTAAATAATTTTTAAATTACACCCGAGTTGCCTTTTAGAGAATTTTTTTTTTAAAGTGTAGTCGTATTGATTAGTGATTATCTCTTAAAAAATAACCTCCCAAGTGTAAAATTCCTAAAATAATCAAAGATTATTTCCCTCAATTTTTTTTTAGAGTTTATATATTTTAATGATTTATATAATAATTTAATACATTTCATTAAAAGGTCATATATTTTTACAATGGAGAGTAAAAATAATGAATACTAAGTGTTATACATATTGATATATTAATTTGATTAAATTGGTATTTTTCTAATTTCGTGATTTATTTTTTTTTTATTAAATGGAAATTGCATTTTCTTTCAATTTAAGAAAAAAAAAATCCAAAAAGAAAACTTGAAATGATGGTGTATTTTTTTAAGAAATCGAATTAAATGGTGTTATTAGTTGATAAATAATTTTCCTACCTACCAAACAAATGAAGGAAAATAAAAACGTACCTCCTCTTAATTGCGTATTCAATGGATGTTTTAATTGAAAATGCTTTTGTCGTATTCACTTGCCAAGTGCATTGCCCTTTTTCCCATACATAGAAACTATGACGCCATTGTAGTCGTCTTTACTCCTTCACTTTTTAATTGCTATCCTTTCTTAATATATATATATATATATATATATATATATATACACACACACACACTACAATATATATATATATGTATGTATAATACCAAGAGTACCAATGTAAGTGAGAATGTCAAATTTTACATGTAAAATTAAAAAAAAAATTATTATTATAATTAAAAGATAGTATTTGTAAATAAAAAAAATTATATAAATTATTTTTTTACATATTTTTTAATGAAATATATAAACTATTTATTTAAAATAAATATATATTTTATAAGATAAATATAAAATATCTCTAAAATTAAAATACAACGATAGTTTATGTTATATTTTTTTTATTATATAGTATGACTAAATTATTATTGAGGGTGCGGTAATTAAATTAGATTAATTAGTACGTTGTTATTATTATTATTATTAATCTAATTTAAGTGTTAATTAATTGGGTTCGTGGTGTTTTTTATGGCACGCACTATTTGAAATTTTCAAAAGGATATTTTTTTTTATTTAATTAATTAGAATTCAACATAACTTTACTAAAAATAAAGCAGCAAAAATTATTTGTGGGTCCCAGTGTTATTTTTTAATTCAGTCATTAATTTTTTTTAAAAAAATTCAAGTTTAATAAATTATTCAATTAATTATCAAATTTTAACATTTTTATTTATTTATAATAAAAAATAAAAAATAATTTTAACCAACTATTAGAATAATAAATTAAAGATAAAAAAATAATTTTAATATTATTATTAATTTATTAATTATTTTAGATAATTTTTTTAGAATGTTCGAATATATTATAATGATTTTAATTTTTCATCAAAAAATTTAAAAAAAGAAAACTAGATGTATAAAATAAATAAAAAATATTAAGAATAAAATTATAACAAAAATAATATTAGAAAAAGTATTAAACTTTTATATATTAATTTGATAAAATATTTTATTATTATTATTTTTTAAAAAAAGTAATTGTTTTTGGTAAGAAATAAAAATAGTAAATAATAAAAATTTAAAACGCTGTCCATAACCGGCGTGTCCTATGAGGCGCTACGTCATTCATCTAGCGGGAATCATCGTGCAAGACCAGCAACCTCTCCCACTCTCTCTCTCTCTCTCTCTCTCTCTCTGCTCTCTTTTTATACGTAGCGGTGTACGTATGTATATATCTGATGTGTGTTTGTGTGGGTATATATGTTTATATATATTTGCCAACGGCGATTTATCCTTCTTCCTCATCTTGTAACACCCCCTTTATCCGCTCCATAACATCTCACTTCCAATTCACTCTTCTTCGGGTTTTTCCCTCTCTGTAACTCTCCTCTCCCACCCCCTTATCTTCTCTTCCGGCATTAAAGCACTAAAGGTGGAGCTTCTCTGTACCCATAACCACTTTAACCGCAAACGCGGCAAACCCAGATTCTAGACTGGTACTTATCCACTACCCAGAATCTCTTTCTCGACATGTCTGTGTGTATGTACGCATCTCTGTGCGTTTATATAGGTTTTTCTTAACGTAAACTTATTTTTTTAATGCGTTCGTCTCGAGATTCTGTTTGCTCTTGAGTGAGCAGATCTGTTTTTTGTACCTTTCGAGCTTGGAATTTTGTTTTCGATGGTTTTCTGATGATGAAATTGAATCGTGGTTACGTAATTTCGTTCATTATTACGTTTAAATTATCAGCTCTCGGACTGCTCTGTTTCTGTTTAGATTTTCTTTTTCTCTTTTATTTTTTTATTCTTTTTTATTTTTTCTTGTTTGGCTTCATTTTTTTCTCTACGGGTCTGACTGATACTTGATTGGAAATTTTAAATGGGTTTTGTTTATTTCGAGGAAGAATCCTCAATAGAAACAAATTTTCCGAGAAAGTTCATGGGAGATGGAGATGAAGAATCTATCCGGGAACATGAGAAGGATTTGTGTGACGTCCACGAAATATATCTTCATTGATTGAATTGTTTTGTTCTAGTGCTGTGCGATTTTTAATTTTAATCCTTTAATAACAAGCTTGATTTACCCGGCTGTGGTTCGTCTCCTTTATTGTTTTCTTTATATGTTTTCCATTCTTGGTCTTTGAAGAAGCCTGGCTAGTAGTGTCTCCTTGTCTTCTTAGAATCCATGGTTGTGCAAAACTTGATGAAAATGGAAGATTTGGCATGTTTGTTACAAGTTCTTTCTGGGTTTTCCTCTTACTTCCTTTTTTTTTTTTGTTTGTGTTAAACTTTGGTGGGTGTGCTAGGAGGTGAATCTTTACAGGTGGTGTATAAATACTTTTATTGCTTACTACATTAGCCTCATTTATTTATATCCAAGTACAACTGTACAAAGGAAAGGCACCCGGGTAATTAGAACTTATGAATCAAAAGTTCCATGCTTTAGGAATTAACAAAAACTGGAACAATCTTAAAAAATTATTGCATAATCTTGATGGGTTCCCTTGAATTTCAAGGATGAGAAGTTTTTCAACATCTTTTGAGAAATAAAAAAGCATAATTGTGTGTTTTCTGAATCTGGCTTGTTTTGTGGTTTCAATCAAAAGTAATCCCTGTCTAGAGTGTGTTCGTTTTTTTTTTGCCTTCAAGGAGCCTTTTCACTCTCATTCTTGTGGTGTGTTTTTGATTTGGAGTTCTAGGAGGAATAGTGAACAATTTCTGCTAACTTTAAAAAAAAAAATTCTGTATTCCTTTTTTTTTTTTTTTAAGAACAAATATTTTGGTACCCATAATTTTGAAAAAGATTGATGTTATAGACGCAGTACTCATTCTTTTTAACATTTAGGATAAAATTGTTACGGTCAACTTCATGTATTAGTAATTTAGTCTTGTTCTTGAAGATTTAATTATTTGTGTTAGGTGCTCCCACCATTGAAAGTTAAAATAAACAGGTGGTTGGAAGAGGTTTGTGCATATAAAGCTCATGATTACCTTATCTTCGGTGAAGTCTCATTTGATAAATTTACAGATAGCCTAAATCTCATGCCCCGTTTCCATACGACACAAGAAAACAATAGTCGAAAACCTGGGAAGTTCATAATTAAGCCTGTAAGAGTACATGAGTTATGGTAGTCTTTTTAATACTTTTGTTTTTTCATTTTAATTGAGTTCTTGTTTTTGTGAGTGATAGCGTGTAATCATTTTCTTTTCTGGGTTAATCTACGTACATGGAAAGGAATTTTGTCAAGTAAGAGCCGTTTGAGTCTGATTCAAGTTCTTCTTATGATTATGCCGCCTCTCATCTACATAATTTATCTTGGGAACCTATGTGGTGATTGTTATTATCTTCTTGTATTTCCTAATCATAATCGTGTTATTATTGGACGTGTTTCAGATTTTGGCAGCGACGGAGAACACATTGGCCTAGATCGAATGGCTATTGAGCAATACTTTGAAGACACTATGGCTTTCAATGAGTCCAACGGAGAAAATATTAATTGCCTAGAGAAGTGGAATTCCATATCTGAAACAGTTGCAGGCTCTGGTGAAAACTCATCTGGAGGCTTTGACTGCAACATCTGTCTAGACACGGTGCAGGATCCCGTGGTCACACTCTGCGGTCACCTCTATTGCTGGCCCTGCATTTACAAATGGCTCAATTTGCAGACCATCTCATCCAGAAATCAACACGAGAAACACCAGAAATGTCCTGTATGCAAAGCTGAAGTTTCTTACACCACAATGGTTCCACTCTATGGCCGAGGCCAACCCACCATGTCCTCTTCTTCCAAAGGCAAAGCTTCCAATCTTGGCATGGTCGTGCCACGGAGACCTCTTGGCCCTTGTTTCAGCCTTGACACTGCTAGGCCATCTAATGCCACGATTAGCCTGCGCTCAATGCAGCAGCTTCATCACCATTATCCGGACCAAGACCACGTTTACTACCCTCAACACAGAAGTTATCCAGTTTCAAGTATGCATGCCTACGGTGGCACAATGTCTACTGGGTTTGATCCAATAATTGGAATGTTTGGAGAATTGGTTTTTGCAAGGGTTTTTGGAAACTCAGTATCAAATACATATATGTATCCGAATTCGTATCATCTTGCCGGAAGCAATAGTTCTCGGATCAGAAGGCATGTAATGCAGGCTGATAAGTCACTCAGCAGAATATGTTTCTTCCTCTTCTGTTGCGTATTCTTGTGTCTCCTTTTGTTTTAACAAGAGTTTTCCTCCATTTCCCTTGCCAATATATATATATACACATGTAAAGATCATGAGTGTAAGAAGCACCCACGGCTTAGCCGTATGTATATGTACTAGCCTTAGATTTTAGCAATATTAGCATCTCTTGTATGCGGATATATGTAAGTGTGAGTCATTTGTGCTCTGAGACTTTGCAGAGTCAGTAATGAATGAATCTTCAATATAACATATGGGTTTTTATGTTTATTAAATCAGATTGATTACGAGTTTAAACGGATTGTCTAAAAGATGTATAAGAATTTCAAATTAAATTTTATACGCATACAATTTGAGAAAAATTTGAAGATTACTTCCAAGCCAATTTGAAGACGAGAGATGTATACGAAGAATATGACCTAATTTGTATAACATCTAACTAACTAAACGTGGGAAGAAAGAGGAAAGTGGGAATGATTAAGACTTAGCAACCAAATAACGAAGAAGAGATCCGAACAACAACGATGGTAGGTTTAATTTAAAGTTTTACCTCGTTGAAATTAAATAATTAGTTGATTTATAATATTTGATTCAGTGATATCAAAAATTTACTTTATTAATAACGTCGATGAGATTACAGTAATCAAGTTGAGTTAAATTTTAACACGTATATTATGTTTTTTTGGTGAAAAAAATATTAACTTTTTTTTTTTTAAATTTGAATAGTTAAATAAAAAATTTAATTAAAATTAAATATAAAAATAAAACTGTATGACTGCAGACTGTAGACTGGATTGTATAAGAGGGTGGATATTAGACTAGGTTGCTTGATGTGTTAATTTTATGGCCTCCATAAAAGACCCTGAATATGCCAAAAAAGGGGTCAGCCCTAGAAGACTTCATCTATCAATACACAATTGATAATGTGTGTGTGTGTATATAAATATATATATATATATATATACATATATTATATGGATGCATTCACCTTCCATTCGGTTCATTGGATGTATATTTTATGTGGGTATTAGATATATGTTGACATTCCATATACAATGGTGATTATCTTATAGGAAATATTATAACTAGATCTTTTTCAAATATATTCAAGTCTCACTTAATTTTTTTTTTTTAATTTATAAAAACCCTTTTAGTATTTTAAACAAAATAATTAATAAAAAAAATTGGATTGTAATAAAAACTAAACTAATAAAAATACCCTTTAACAAAAAATTTGGTATTTTCCAAAATTATTATCACAATTTTTGAAAAAAAAAAAAAAGAAATTGGATTATAGTAAAGAAAAGTTTATAGGTTTGATAGATTAGCAATGAATTCAAAATGAACACCCACATAAAATCTTTATATTATATAGCTTTTGCCCACTTTGACAGTTTATATATCCATTACATACATTCCAAATTTCCCATTAGGATGATTGTGACATGGTTTCCTTTCAAATTTGAGAAAAAAGAAGAAATAAATGGTGGGAGCAAGTTGATAGCTCAATTGGGCATCTCTCATCTTCCATTGCCATCTTGATGAATGATGCAAATATGGGTTTTGTATGTATTGGCAACATCTTTGCCAGAGAAGTAGCCATCACTTTTGATTTCTCCCTTCTAGAAAGATAAATCTACATATATATATATATATATATGAATGTAATGAATCCAATGTATATACACACATATTCTCCTATTCAATGTTTTAAATTTAAGATATTTTTATATAAGACATGGGAAATTTTGGTACTTCAAATCCAAAAATCTGTATTTTTTTTTAAAAATATAGTGAATACCTATATATACACATATACTCTACTAAAAACTATATTATTTAGGAGTTTAAGAATATGTATATCCTCCTATATTGGTGTGCCACTAGTAAGTATTAAACTTAAAATTATTTAAGATAAAGAGTATACCTTTTTGCTAATTAAATTATTAGTTTTTATTTTTTGGATTCCTTTTCTTTTTCTTGTTAAAGAAAAGGAGCATATATATACAAGTGTTACAGGAATCAAGAAAAAAAGAAAAAAGAATTTCTTCCTGTGTAGAAATACATTAAAGAAATTAATTCTACACCACTTACTATACAGAAATACAATATATTTATATATGATTCGGAAAAATCTCCCCCTAATAACATAGTTACACGATAACTTAAAAGAAAATAGAATCATACGAGGACAATTAAATTAAATGTAGCAGCAATAAATTACACCTCTGAGAACATGGTAATCAAATAAAGTTGAATCAAACAGAGGTTATTCTGCTAAAGGAGACTATTTTCAGTAGAAAAATCAGAGTAGAACACTTACATCCCTTTGTCTTCAACTACATGACTCAATTTTAACCAAAATGAGAAAACAAGAAGATAAGAATACAGATATTGAACTCCTATATACACCACATGGAGATGGTTAGGTTCCAGACAAGCACCAATTCTCTTTCTTGTTAAAATCCAAATGCCTCAACCAAGAAGGTAAATTTAAGTTATTCAATGTTCAGGAGGAGAAAATCAATCCTATAGAAGGATATAAGCCATATCATTATCTGTCAACTGAATTGTGCATACAGTCAGTTGTTGTGGTCATATATGTGATATTACGCACCTGTCTTTCCATGAAAACTCCATTCACTCCCTTCCATTATTACGTCAACGGCTTTGGAGCTCAGATTTCCATCATTGATATAATTCAATAGTCTTTCATAAACATCTACCGAGAGAATACCTCGTTCCCTAGTCAATCTCAGAAAAGCTGTTGCTTCTTCTAAATCTTCTCGACTTTTTAGATAGTCTAGACAGGCAGCCAGAGTAAAAGGACTTGATCTTCGTTCTGGTTGACTTGCTAGTAGTGCTTTCTTCATTGTCTCCACTGCCTTATCCATCTTATTCTCAAGTTTATATCCAGTTGCAAGACATTCCCATGTGTCAGCATTTAGCACCTTTCCATTCTCCGCAAGCTTGTTTACATATTCTTCCGCCTTTTCCAGCAAACCCTTCTTACAATAACCACGGATCATTGTGTTTCGGATACGGGCATCAGAGAATTTGTGCCTAGATTCCCACTCTTCCAAGATCTTTTCAGCACCAGGAATGTCATCCAACTTCAACAATGAACTTATCATACACAAGTAGCCAGAATTATAGGTTTTCTTCATATTCTTATACAAATTCCAGATGCGATACACTTCTTCTCTTTTCCCAGCAGCAGCATATGAAGTGAGGAGAATTTCATAGGCAAGTTTTCCTTTTTTGCCACTGATTATTTGCTCTAATCTCTTCAACATAATCAAAGCCTTTTCAGTTAATCCAGCTTTCATGTACCCATTTGCCACAGTACCATAAGCGTTCCAACCAACGACCACGTTAGGATCAGCTTCCATCTTTGTAAGAAGATTCTCCATCCCCTCTACATTAGAAGCACCAATATGTGCATTCAACATGATATTGAGTGTAAACCGATCACAAGAGATATCCTTTTCTTCCATTTCTTGCATTAACAAACGCAATTTCTCCTGCTCCCCGAGCTGAGAATAGAGGTTTAGCATTACGTTATAAGGAAGTGGTGACTTTGTAAAATCAAGCTCCCTCATCTTTTGCATGATGGCTTCGGCTTTTTCCAATGACTTCTTCTTTGCATAGCAGTTTAAAAGAGAACCATAAACCTTATAGTGTTTCAAATCACTAGGGATGGCATTAAAATATTCCTCTGCCTGCTCTATACCATAAACTTTTGAGATCAAATCGAGCTTTACAGCAGCATCACCATGTGACAGGGAATGACTCGCTTGATTTTCCATCCATTCTGATATCTACCATTAAAAATTGAGGGAGACAACATGAAACTAAACCATAAAAATCACAAATTCATATTCAACTCCATCAACTTCCTTTGTTTAGAAAAAGAAAGGTTCTTTTCTCAAAAATAACATAATGGAACTCCCAAAGAAACTAGACAGCTTAATCAAGGGAGTTCATAATCTGTTGGGAGTTTATTGGAAAGGCTAGGTAGGATAAGTAGCTTAAAACATGAACCAGAACAGGATAAAATAATAGATATTCCAGGAGCAAATGAACCAGAGCAAAAAAAGTTAAAAACTTTGCAAATACAATTTATTCCTTTTAAATCTTTTCCAAAAATTATAAAATAAATTCAGGATATTTCATATATAACATCTAATAGTTTCTTTTTTCCAAAAAAAAAAGATCTCAATTTTGATGTCAACCCAAAAAATCAATTGGTTTACAAATCGGCTAAAATAGAAAATGGTCTTCTTCTGCTACTTATTTTCCAACATAAGGTTTTACTTTCTCGTCCTACATTCACTCTTCATCAACGAGATAACCCTTTATTTTCTTCTCCTTATCTGTCCATTTTTGACAAAAACAATTCTTCAAAGCAAGTAACGAAAACCCACTTCCACTTCTCCATAACAACTTAATCAATTGACAACTAACGGACAATCCAGTCTACAGACATATGCATATATTTCCATTGTATAACTACATGCATCCATGTGTATGTATAGGTGTAGATATAGGGGAAAATGGTACCTCAAGGGCGTGTTTGGGACGATTAAATTTCCGGAGAATCTTGATAAAACTTCGGAGCTCCGACTGTTCGACATCTTTTCCTTGTTCCAGCCACTGATCAAGCACCGGAGAGATCGAGGCCGTCGGATATTCGACGCTAGAAATCCTACGGTAGAGAGAGCTGCTTAGAGCAGGTGAAGAGGCGGCTAGCGTTCCGGTGGAGTAGAACGAAGAAATGAAAGTGGAGACGCGGCAAATCCCACTGTTAGTGTTGTTAATCTGCCATGGAGTCCATCGAAGAAGTAGCTTCTTCATCGAGACGATTATAGTTGGACGAGCCGTCGGAAGGGGAGGAAGGAAGCTGTGTTGAACTGTTGGGGTTTGGGGAGGTTCCCGACTGTCACTGTACAGAGCTTAAGAGGGTTTTTGGTATAATTTTTTTTTTCCAAACCGAAAAAATAAATAATTAATATAAAATAAATAATTATTATAATTTCATCGTTAATAAACTAATTTCTTTTAATTTATTTATTCAATATTTTTAAGCTAAGTAATTGATAATTTGATATATTTTTATGAAATTATAACTTGAGTAAAATTATAATTTTTTTATATATTATCGTTAGAAAATTACGTTATTATTAAAGTAAAAATACTACAAATTTATTAAAATGTATAATTTTTACTTTTTTAAAAAAACTAATTTATTTAAGAGTATGTTAGAATAAATAATTTATAATTTTACCTTCAAAGATAGAATTTATAACACCCTATATGAAAATGTATCATATAATTACCATCACCAAATGAAAGTTTTGTTTCATACAAATAATACCGATGAATAAATTTTCAAAATTTTAAAGAGAATAACGAGAAAACTAAGTTCCGAGAATAAAAGTTAATCTATCATCAACAGTTCATTGATTCACAACACACGTGTATGTTCGTGATGTAAATTCATGCATGCTTCTCTATTAGACAATAAGAACATACACTAACCCACGAGAGAGACACCTACTATGTGTTTCTCTATGTACCTATTTTTATAACCTCATTACTAAGCACTATTTCAAGAGAATTGTGAAATTCTCTATCTAGAGTAAAATTTACTCTTTCGTCATGACTTATATGCATCTGTAATATAAAATTGAAGTAATTTTAGAGTTGACACTGTTTCTTGTAACTAAGAAATTGATAGGAGAAGTCAAATTGAATGAAGTGTAAAATCGATTACTAATGTTAGATCGAGTTTTCTAAACTGTAATGTAGAAACCCATACTGGATTTTCAGATTGGAAAGGAGAATGGATACCAACTACGCAATTCTTCAAATGTTGAGGATCTTTCATCCATTCATTACGCGCGCCACTCATTTTATACACATATATATATATGAATTTTAATACAATGGATGAAAATTTATATCGGAAAAAATTTTATTTTTATATTATAATAATAATTCATGTTTTAATTAATAAAAATATAAATTTATTAGGTAAAGATATGAATTAATTTGATTAAATACTTATTAAAATCTAGAAAAACTTTTATTTGATAATAATAAAATTAAAAAATGTGATTAAAATACAATTAATATATAAAATAATTATATTTCCAACTGTGAGTATTACACGCACACCCACAGTTGCCAATTGGTTCGCGCAATAAATAATTATATTAATAAAATAAAATAATTAATTAATTGCTTAATTAAAGAATTAACAATCCGCCTAACGAACAAATCTTATCCTAACTGGCTAGCTACACGTCACGGATCCAATCATCCGAAATTCGAATATTTCCTATGCTTACTACTCCCCTTTCTATAATAGAAAAATGTAGATATCAATTTGTTACCGTCGATTAAAATATATCAATCTTGAATAGCAAATCCAACGGTTATTATTTAATGGCACAAATTCATTATTCTACAACTTGAACATATTAGCATTAGCGCAATTTTATTTAACAGACATGCGGATCAGGCCTTCATTTTATCAACCTGACGAAATTCCAGACAAGTCCTCGGAAAATTCGGTTGGGATCTCTCGCGTCCGCCTTCTTCCTTCTTTCAACGTTCTCGCGTTTTCTTTGTGCTCTTTCCCTCTGGCCAAACAGCTTTGAATTCTCACTTCTTTTTTGCTGGAAATGGAGATGACCATGGAGGATTGCTCCTGCTCCATTGTTTCACTGCTTCTCTCCATGGCTCTGGCGGCTTTCTCTCGTGGTGTGCGGACTCGACGGTTTGTGAAGAATCCTATACCAACTATGCCGCGAATATGTGGAGTTAGGTTTTTCTGAAAGAATCTCTTGTTACATTTTGGAATTTTTTGTTTGTTTGTTTGGTTCTTGCTTGTTTTTCTATGTTTTGGACCTGGAATCTAAGGAATTCGAGTGAAAGATCGGTTGAGTATTGTGGAGCTCTGTGAGTTTTTTACTGGTAGTTGGTGGTTGCAATGGTGAAATTAGCTTTCTAGTTCTGAATTTTACGTTTTCTGGAAAATTCTTTTGGAATTTCAGCTCCTTAGGGTTTGATGTGTTTTTTGGAAGATTCTTGAATTTCGGAGTTTGGATATGCTTAGTGGAATTTACTAGTGGAGTGTTGAGGTTTCGATGAGCTTTTTACGAAGTTTGAGTTCTTTGGGGTTTACTTGGTTCTTGATAGTTCTCTGGGAAGCTTGAAAATGCTAAACGGGAATTTGAGTTTTTTCGTGTTTGAATAGAAAAAAGAAATATACATATCAAGTTGGAGGAACTAGAAAGTTTAACGTGAATTGAACCATTTGGCGTGAAAGTTTGAATGGCGGGAAGGAGGGTTTTAGGGATTCCAAAGACAAGTGCCAGTAATTTGAGGGAACAGTTGGCAAGAACTACACTTAAGAATGTGAGAGCAAAGGGGCACCCATATGTGGAACTCCGTGAAGATGGTAAGCGGTTCGTATTCTTCTGCACTTTGTGTCTTTCACCATGTTACAGTGACTCAGCACTGTATGATCACTTACGAGGGAATCTTCACAGGCAGAGGTTGCCTGCTGCCAAGATTACTCTGTTTGGATCAAATCCTTGGCCTTTCAATGATGGTGTTCTTTTCTTTGACAATTTGATGGAGAATGAAAAACAATTGGCTACCTCAGATGGTGACAAGTGTGGTGAAAATTTTCAAGCCAACTGCCAAAGTCATGATGGAGTTCACGCTAGTGATGAATATAGTCTCTGTGCAAAGAATTTAGATGAAAATGAAGGAAATTGTTATCTCGTGATTCCAGGTTTGCTAATTGAGGAAAATGTCTCTGATATAAAAGTAAGGTTC
The DNA here is from genome assembly GCF_054855325.1 of Carica papaya. NCBI lineage: Eukaryota > Viridiplantae > Streptophyta > Magnoliopsida > Brassicales > Caricaceae > Carica > Carica papaya. The sequence goes on along the minus strand of NC_142313.1, from coordinate 43,599,701 downwards.
ACTGGTTTTGGACGGATTGCTGCCAGATCCTTTCAGAAAGATGAGAGCCAGAACGGAATTAAAAAAATATGGTGTGAATGGTTGGGAAAGAGGTGTGCTGATATGTCTGGAGCCCTTGAGCATGACTTTGCTGTTGTTACTTTTACTTACAATTACAAGTTGGGTAGGAAGGGGTTGGGTGAGGATTTCAAATATTTGCTCCCATCTAGTCCGCTGGAAGAATTAGAATATGGGGAGGGTAATCATAGGAAAAGAAAGAAATCATTTTCTGACCCTGAGGATATTAGTGAATCTTTCAGGAATCAGCATGACTCATCAGAAGAAGATAGCAGCTCTTCAAGATTGTTGGTAGATGGATGTGATGACCCCCGTGCGTTTACAAGAGCTATATCAAGCAAGAGTATGAGACGAGAGTTAAGGCGACAGCAGCAGATATTATCTGAAAAAATGTGTGATCTCTGTCAGCAGAAGATGCTTCCTGAGAAAGATGTTGCAGCAATTTTGAATATGAAAACGGGAAAACTTGCTTGCAGTAGTAGGAATGTCAATGGGGTAAGTAACTCAGTTATCTGCCATCGTGATTGCTTTTTTTTTTTCCCAGGGGATTGTTTGGGGGTTGTTACTCTGGAATAAACTTGGTCTTCTCTCTTTTGTATCCACATAATGGATGTCTCTTATTATTATTGTTATTTACTTTGCCTGATTCAGCATGTGTACACAATTTTGATTGTTTTATTAAAAGGAAAAGGTTCTGATTTGCTAACTTTGTGTTATTCTTCCACATTTAGGCATTTCACATGTTTCACACATCTTGCCTTATACACTGGTTTATTCTTTGTGAGCTTGAAATTGCCACAAGCCAGTCAGTGAGTGTGAAAGAGAGAAGAAAATATAGTAAAAAGAGTGGAACCAAGCAGGGTGAGATGGGAAAGAATGGAGGTTCTGAGGGGACCATAGCAAATATTGTTTCTGTATTCTGCCCAGAGTGCCAAGGTACTGGAATAGACATTGTAGGAGATGAACTGGAGAGACCAACTGTCCCACTTTCGCAGGTTTGTGCTTTATCATACCTATTTCCGTGCTATTGAAGTCCTGATATCACTAATTGATGTTCTTATTTTGCTCTACTTCTATGATTTCAATATCTGGCTTTGCATGTGGTGTGAAAAGCTCTGAAAGAACTTCACAATTAGTTTTATCTTTTCAACTGGCAGAAAATTATGGTGATTGCCAGCACATTAGTGGTTTTAATTATTGTAGTGGTCATTGATTTTCGTTGAAAGAAATAAAAATTTCAGATAAATAAACAGTGCCATTTATGACAAGACTTCAGTTTTTTTTTTTTTGGGGGGGGGGGGGAAGATTAAAATGTTAAACTGTAGTTATTCTCTTTCTAAGCTATAATGGTTTCGTCCATTGTACCAGATGTTCAGATACAAGATCAAAGTGGGTGGTGCACGTAATGCATGGATGGAAGACCCTGAACATTTGGAGAATTGCTCAGTTGGTCTCCATTTTCCTTTCCAATCTGAAGATCCAGTACAGGTTTTTACATTGTGATTTAGGAAAACTCGTTCTAACATTAATAATCAATTTTATACTTCAATCATTCTGACTTTTCTTATCAATTTCTTGGTTACAGGAAACAGTGTCAACCCTAAAATTACTTCGATTCTATACTGCAGGTGCATAGAAGTCATGACCAAAGAGTAGATACCTGGTAGATTTTTTACTCTAGATGGAGAATTTCACAATTCTCTTGAAAAAGTGCATAGTAGTGAAGTTAGGAACAGGTGCATAGAGAAGCACATAGTAGATGTCTCTCCCATGGTAGTTGTATATTCTTGTTGTCTAACAGAGGAGCATGCATGAATGAATGTACATCGCTGACATGTGCATGTGCTGTGAATCAGTAGAGTTTGATGACAGATTGACTTTTATTCTCGGAACCGAATTCATTCGTTATCCTCTTTAAAATCACCGATATCATTTTGTATCGAACACAGATTTCACATGGTGATGATATATTTTTGGAGAGGGTGGTATTGATCCTACCACATGTTCCATCTTTGTTGCTGACATCTTTGTTCCTGGCTTTTGTTTTTTGTTTTCCTAAAGGTTTAAAAAAAAAAAAAAAAAAAAAATCAAGAAGTTTGATTTTGAAGAGAGTATATTATGATTGACAATGATGTGTTTGTTTTATTCAGTTTTTAAATCAATTTCAGGTATTTAAATTTATAATTTTATAATAAATAAATAAATTGAAAGAAATTAGTTTTATTAACTAATGGTATTTTAATTAATTAATTTTTTTTTTAAAATTTATTTTAAATGCTTATAGTTAGAAATATAATTAATTGTATTTTAATTTAAATATATTATTATCAAATAAAAGTTTCTAATAAGTATTTAATCAAATTAAACGCAATAAAATTTAGACTTAAATTTGAACTTGATTTATTTAAAATTCAGTTTTAATTAAATTGATTACTTAAATTCGATTTATTTCAATAATACTATTACGAATCCTACCCGTAATTTGTCAAGTTAGAACTAGTGATTAGCATCGGTTTGGACCCTGAACAAGAATGGGAACAGACTGACCTGAACGATTCGGATTAAAAATTAGAATCGGATTGGTCCAGTTTGATATGGACTGAGAAACTTAAATTAATTTTTTTTTAAAATTTGTTTCTCATGAAAAAAGAAAAAGATTAGTAAATACATGAATCTTTTAACTATGGACTGCATAAATGTGTAAGGAGGAGAAGGAGAAGGAGAAGAGGCAGCTAACGGTCAAGAAGAGACATACGCAGAGAACGTCGAAACCCGAAAGAGGAAAAAAGAGTCTAGACTTGACCTGAAAGTCAAAAGAGGAAAACAGAGAACTCTGTTTTTCAAGGTTTAGAGTTAATGCAAGATATATATGTATGTATTATCAGTTTGCTGGTATCTTTCTAGAAACGAAAACAATCAATCTTTTTATAATCAACCCTAAATAATCAAAAGAAGAAAGTAGAAAGTTCCTTCCTGGTCCGATTTATTCAATGATGATACATGATAATGATAATCAATTGCTAACGAAACGCACTTTATCACGATTTTCGGACTTCCTACTTTTTTCCATCATTAAATTTGATAGCCAGTTATTTTTTAACGAATTAAACAGCAAAAACCAGTGAAAGCAAACGATAACTTCTTATCATACCAAATCAGTACTCAATTTTCAATATTATACCAACATCAAAATAGTTCAAATTCAATCTGAACAATAAAATTCAAAATTCGTACTAGAAAGAAAAGCTATCCAGAAAAGAAAAAAGTTATCTATTATATATAAATCAATCAAGCAAAGATTATATAACCTGCAAAAAATCCAAACCGATTCAAATCTTTACATCGAAACGAATCCTACACGAATCAAATCCAAAAAGAAACTATAAAGAGAGGATGAAAATCAAACCACCGATGCAAAAACACAGAGAGAGAAAGAAGAAAACGGAGAAGAAATCATCTATCAACGCCTAATGTGTTTGACTTTGTTCCATCCTTTCTTGCACGACTCACCGACAATCTTGAAACCTTTCTTGAAGAGAATCTTGAGCTCTTTCGCTCTCTCCTTCACCTGCTCCTCGAAACTCGCCATGGCCGCAGACCTTCGTCGAGCGAAATTAAGAGAAAGAAGAGACGAAAATCCTCCGAGAGAGAAAATGGCTTGTTAGGATTTTGAGAAAGTCTTGGGGTGCGGTTTGGTTTTTATAGTGGAGAGGAAACGGCTAGAAGAAGTAGAGAGTCGTTGGAGGTTTTTAAGGTTCAGCAGATTATATAAACCGTTGGATTAATAAATATACACGTGGCGAAGATCTAGTGGAATACACGTAGTTAGTTTTTGACATTGTTGGATTCCACGTTGATTGCGGTGTAAGCGTGATGTGATTGGTTGATTTTTATTCCCGTGTCTGGGGCCCAGCTGGATTGATATTTGTGACAACTTGTCTCATTTTAAAATAGGAAACTTTTTAAATATTTTTAATCTAAAAAGATAAAAATAAGTTATTTTTTTACCAAATATTTTTCTTGGTTCATAAATATAATTATTTCCTTAAAATTTAATTATTATAATATTATCTCAATAAATTAAAATTTTATTTTTATTTAATTAAATATTAAAAATTAATTATTAACGGTTCATAATACATTTATAAAATAATATATAAAAATTTTAATCATCAAACTTTTGTGGTATTAATAATATATATAATTTATTTAAATAACGAGTAACTAATTTTAAATAGTAATAATACATATTATAAGATAACAAAAATAAAATTTTTAAGACTGAAAATAAGAAGTATATAATAATTTATAAAATATATTAATTTTTATTAAATATAAAAATTAAGTAATTTTTATATAATCTTAAATTCAAAATATTAAATATTTTTTTATTAAAAATTTATAAATTATAATTATTATTGTAAAGAAAACTTTTCACATGTGCCAATTTCCTTTTTCCTAATAAAAAGTTGAAAAAGTGGTAAAGTGTAATTTTAAGGTTATTAAAAGTAGATTACATAAAAATTAATTAAACTAATTAAAATTATCAAAATAAATATAAATTAGTCAATTTACTTAAAATTATCAAAATAAATTTATTTGTTGTCAGTACATTTTATCTGATTTATTTTATTAATAATGTGACATATATACATATATATATATATATTAACTACAACATAATTTTTTAATGAAAATGTATAAAATTTATAGTCTAATTTATTCCCATATATGTATATATGTATATATTGTGTTTTAAAGATGATGGATGACAAAAGAAGGCGCCAAACATCCAGCACAGATCATTGCATGTGCCATAAGCAGAAGGGGAAAGCAAAAAAAAAAAAAAAAAGTGGTCTGAGAAAAATTTAACCAGCTGGAAGTAGCTCATACAAGAATCAACTTCTTTCAAAAAAGTAATACATATGATTCCAAACCAAACCAAAATTCTGGGCCACCACACCTGCAATCAAGGCTTACAAACTTTAGATTGCAATCCTGTTTTTTCAGTTTTTGAATCTAAAGTTTTTCGAAAATAATTCACGAGTACGTTGATTGTATGTAAAATATCAAATTTAACAAAGAAGAAAAACGGAAAAATATTTATAAGGTCTTCTGGGTAAAGTTTTTGAAGATGAACCTTCGAGAAATACGTAAGTTTTACGGAAAAAAGAAGGCGTTAAGATCTTTACGTAGTCCTCTAAACTATAATCTTCGCATAGGATGAGATGATTCTTCAGGAAAATACGACGGGTGAGTTCTGGTGTGACCCAGATAAAAACCCAGTTAAACTTGCCTGTGAATCAAGCTAGCAAGAATTGGGGCCACAACTCCTTTTTCGGAATATTCATTAGATATAGTCCAGTCTGCTGGCATTACTTACAGAAATTCCAAGCATTATTGCATTTAGGTGTAACAGAGGAAACCAAATGATTACTAGGGCTGAGTCAGGGTCAGAGGAGAGGAACAAAGTGTCCTAAAAATACATTTTTCTGGGCTAGACATAATTGTGTCTGTCCCCTTAAAATCAATACTAGCTTCTTTGTGCCAGAAGTAAAGCTGAATGTGTGAGTAGGGAATTGCTGTATAAGCATCTGTCTACTCACAATAATCATTATGCAATGTGATAAATTAAAAATTAAATTAAAAAAAAAAAGACACTAAAATCTATGTAATTCAGTTAAGATAACCTACTTCATCGAAAGAGTCCGGATTCTCTAGGAAGATTTCTATGTTAACAAGAAAATATTGTAGGGATCATGGAATTGAACAAAGGGTCATTGGCTGTATGTGTGTTACATGGATCTGTGTGTTTGCGGATCTAATTCTCAACATGTATGTTTCGAACCTTGTTTATGATTCCAATCAAAGAAAAGGAAGAAGATATCAGAGAAAGAGAGAGATTGGATTGCTTTTAAGGTAAATAGATTTTTTTATGCCTTTCATTCACAGGCATCATGGCTATTTATAGGCTACAAGTGGCAGGAAATGAAAGTGCATAACCTCTAGGCGTATTGCAACAGCCCAGCCTGTAACCAAATCGGGCTGTTGAAACTAGGTCGGTTAAGGGTCCCGATTGCTCAACTTTTCTACGTACCATTTCCAAACCCAAACCCTAGTTGCAGTTGTTACAATGAAAAAGAGCAAACTACCCTTGATTTCTTACAATGTTACTATTGGATCATCGATGAGATAGCATCAGTCCGATGGATGGTTCGATGATCCAGAATCAAAGTAGGCATAAAGAGAGGAAAAGTAAAGAAAGTAGCTAAAAATTTTAGTATCTAAGATAATATGTTATCAACAATGTCAAGGCATTATACAGGGAATGAATTAGAAAGGAAGAAGTTAAATTTCCAGTCCAACAGTATGAGGATCCTAAGACACATCCAATGATGAAGAGTTGTATGAAATTCTCACCCGAGAAGTGTGCGCCACTGAAGATGGCTGAGCTAATGGCGACTGCGTGAAACCAGCTCATTGTCGAGGAAAGAGATGTCAAAAGAAAGCCTCTATAAACAGTTTCTTCAAGGACCGGAGTGATAATACAATAAACGAGGATACAAGCAGCTCTGGCTATGTCACTACTTTGGAGGATTTCCTTCACTATGGGATTGTTCACAGCCTGAAAACAAGAAAAGAAATTCACTGGTGAACAACTATTGAACCAAATGAAGTTCGTTCAGGTCATGAATGGCAACGATAATCCGAGAGAGTTTCTATACCTTCTTAGTTGGACTAAATATGTACTTACAAATAAAGTTTACTAAATTTATATATTTTTCTAGACATAGCGTAATGCAGACAACACTGGACCAAATTGTATATAATAGACAGAAAGCTAACAGAGGATGAGAGAATTTCGTTAAACGAACCTTGGCCTCGATAAATGTGTCAATAAGGAGAGAAGATAGGAAAACCAACAATATGAGAAAGCTCAACCCTAATGCTGAAGCCAACACCAAGTTCCTCTCTTCTGAGATGTTATGCCTAAAGAAGTGTGCAAGCTTATATTGCGGCTTAATGGTATTCTTCAGTAACAGCAGAGTACCAGCTAGTTCTAATATTTGCATTACAAGCAGCGACAGGACCTATGTTGAAGATAAGGTCAATCATCAATTCACAATTCTAGATAATCAGCATCTATATTTGAAACATTGCTAAAATAAATTAAAATGAACATTGCTTTGCTAATTATATCAAGCTTGTGGCTGGCAATGTACCAAAACAGAAAGGATATCTGAACTTGCTTTTTTTGATTGAAAAATGCAGGAAAATAGTAAAGTTAGGCTTAAGTGATGAACATAAAAATGACAATGTATGAAAAGAGAAAGGTTATTCGATTAATGCCTTGTAGTAACCCACAATCAAAGCTCTTAAAGCTTATTAAGCATTATTACTGTGCTGCTTGGTTCGGATATAAGCACTTTGAAAAGATGCTGCTTGGTTCGGATATGAAAAGTTGGCAGCCAAATTCAAGTCACATGCACCTGCTCGTCTAATCCAGTGATAAAAAGAAGTGTAAAAAATATTCTCCCAAATCATATCACGCTTGTGATGGCATATACATATACATATACATACAAATATACACAGACATATAACCTTATATACTTGCTTTTGATTAAAAGAATGCAAGAAGATAGTAAACTTCAGTCAAAATGATGAACACAGAGGACAGTGTATCAAGACAGCAAGGTTATTTGATTAATACCTTGAAGTATCTCATAATCAAAACTCTCAAAGTTTATTAAAGAGTAATCTTAGCTAAGATGCTGGGCTCGGATTAAACACTTTGAAAAATTGTCAGCCAAATTCAAGTCATAGATACACCATACCCCTCTAATCCAGTGATAAAATGGACTACTCACTCGTCATTGGGCTGTAGTAGCAGATGCAATAATCGATTTGCTCAAAAAGCAACATCTATAACTCACACCTAGAAATACTCCAACAATAGCGCATACAGGCAACCATGCTGGTTGCCCCTGTTACTCATTTTCATAAAAGGAAAGACAAATTGAGGATATGATGTAAGTATAAAAAAATGATTGGTTATGTCTCCTTTTATTCACTAAACTAGAATATGATGCACAAATGGAGGAAAATAAAAGCACTCACTTGACTCTGTGGATCAAGACCAGCAGGTTGGTGCAGTACATAGGCGGCAATGGATAGGCCTCCAACACCAAAAGGAATATGCAGATAGAACATATATAGAGCCATAGTGCTCCATACACTTCCATTATCCCACGGATTATTATCTGATTCCAGTACAGAAAACCCCTGCTTCTCCATATCAAAGGGTAAAATGCAGAAATTAACAAACCCATCTTAGCAATTTTACTAAAACCTATTTGCAGAGTCTAAAAGAGAAAAAATTTCAGACGCACCAACGTTTTTCGAACAGAAACCCTAGTTACCAAATCCCTAAACCCCCTATCAAAGAGTAAAATGCAGAAGTTAATAAACCCATCTTAGTAAATTTACTAAAATCTATTTGCAGAATTTAAAAGAGGAAAAAGTCAGACGCACTAATGTTTTTCAAACAGAAGCCCTAGTTACCAAATCCCTAAAGAAATCCCCAAATGGTTTTAGACATTGACAAAGATGAGACTAATAATTCATGAAAAAACAAATTATATGTACCTTATCTTTGGAGGGTGTCTCTGCGATTTCATTTTTGAAGCAGCAATACTTGAGAGAATATTTGAGTCGTAACTTGGATCTTGAGGGGAAGGGAGAAGCCCGTGAAGGAAGAAGAAATGGCGGTTTATTGTAAGCGCAGGAAATTTTCTCGGGAAGAGGATAGTGATGCCAAAAAACCAGCATTGCTTATTTCTAGATAATTATATGTACACACACACACACATATATACATACATATGAACGTGGGAACACGTGCGCGAGACACTACGATGAGATATTCCGATACGCTAAGAAAATTGTCCCATCCAACTTGATCTAAAAATGAAACAGACATTTCATCTTCAATCTGATGAGTTTGGTATGGTTCTATGCAATGCTGCAATTCTTTTCTTCTCCATATTGTTATCATAAATCTAATGCCTGCTTATGCAGTATATACATTTTATATCTAGTGCGTACTTGTTATTTTAAAAATCAAACATGATTATCACAACCTCGAGCTTTTCCCTCGCTGGCTCCATCTTCGAATTGCGGTCATGGCGGTGGGACGGGATCGCCGAGCACACCACCATGACGGCTATTTTCTTGGCCGCAACACTTATTTTTACCTGGTATATCATGTTGATAATTCTCAGAACCAGTCAAGGTAAAAATCACCATGGCCACCTAGTTCAAGATGCTTGCCTTTACTAGGAAACCTTCCGTTTGTTGTATCCAGTGTCCATGTTTATCTTGCCAAGTTGTCTCAAATTTACAGTCCAAGGGTTAAAATCCAACTGGGTACATTTCTGATTTCTTGCCTGTTCTTGCCCTGTTTGATTTACAGGGAATTATATGGAAAATGAAAAAGCTTTCTCCGGATGGATAGAGCACTGGAAGGAGTAATAGCAGAGTAACTAAAACTTGTGGATCAAGTTACAGATACTGGAGAAGGGAAGGACTTGTTGGAATCTTTATTGGAGCTAACATGACAGGGAGATCATGTAAAAATCTTTTTATCTATGACAGACATCAAGGCTATATTCATGGTACAAGTTTATATCAATTTAACTTTTGAAGTAATTTGTTTAAGTGTTTGATAAATTTTTTCACAGGACATGATTGTGGTGCGACGGATACATCATCCACCACCGCAGAATGGGCAATGACAGAGTTGCTGCAGACTCCAGAGAAAATGAGAAAAATTGATTAAGAATTAGACAAGGTCACCGGAGATGAAGACATTGTAGAGGAGTCTCATCTTCCAAAACTCAGTATTTACAAGCAGTTGTGAAAGAAACATTGGGATTACACCCACCATTTGGTCTCCTCATCTCTTGGAGTCCTAGTGACTCCAAAGCCGTGGGTGGCTACACCATTCTCAAAGGCTTGGAGGCCTTCTGCAACGTGTGGTTGGTTATAAAAGACCATGAGAAATGGGTGGCTACACCATTCTCAAAGGCTCGCAGGCCCTCTGCAACGTGTGGTTGATTATAAGAGATCCAGAGAAATGGCAGAATCTGCTGCATTTTCAAGCTGAGACATTATTGAAAGATTCAGGAAACATTTCAAGCGTGCCTACCTCAGCCACTAAAAGGGAGATATGCTACAACAAACAAGTGTGTAAAAAAAAAAGAATACCAAATTATTAGTTCATAAACTAGAATAAAACCATCCAAAACTATCAAGCACATTTAAAGTTGACATATCAAAGATGTTATCACAATGCTAACAAACGAGATAGATGAATAATTAAGAGATATATGTGAGGGAAGATGTTTTCTTATATCTGTTTATAGAGAGAGATCTACAAGTTTCCAGTGGCATCCTAAAGAAAAATCCAGCAATGTAACTAAGAAGAATTTGCACAGTCATAGTATGCTGCATTAAAATATTCATCACCCTTCATTGATATAGAAATAGATTCCAATTGAACAATAGAGTTTAGATTTACTGTTAGATGCTCCAATGTAGCATAAATTAGATTACAACGTGGATGCATCCTATCATCTACAGAAAATACATGGACTTTGCTGTTCAGCTCAATCCAACTACGTCCTGGATCCTTCTTCACTTCCAGGCCCCTCAATCGCTTCCTCACTTCAATCTTCTCCTCCCACTTTCCCAGCATTGCATATATATTAGACAAAGTAACATAAGCAGATATTGGCTTGGGATGCAAACTAAACATCTTTTGTGCCACCTGCTCACCCACTTTCATGTCCATCCAGAACCAACAAGCACTAAGCAAAGATCCCCAAATAACTCCATCTGCTTCAATTGGCATCTTTTCGATGAAGTCTTTAGCTTCCTTGAGATGACCTGACCGACCAAGAAGATCAACAACACATGCATAGTGTTCCATAGTTGGTATTACACCATAGCCACTTTCCATTGCATGGAACAATCTCATGCCTTCAGCGACTAGACCAGCACGACCACAAGCAGAGAGAATTCCAACAAAAGTGGCTCCATTAGGGAGCACTCCTTGTTCTAACATATTCTCAAAGAGGTAGATCGTCTTGGACCCAAGTCCATGATGTGCATACCCATTAATAAGAGCACTCCATGCCGCCACATTGGGTGAAGAGATGCTGATGAGTGATGTTTCAGCATCTGCGATACTCCCACATTTAGCATACATATCTATCAAGGATGTTCCAACATAAAGGTTAGACTCAAAAGGTGTTTTAATCAAATGTGCATGGAATAGTTGTCCTTGTTGAAGAGACCCAATACATGAGCATGCATGAAATATAACAGAAAATGTTGATCTAGTATGCTCTATTGATAATCTGTGCATGGTCATGTAAAGTCTCAAAGCATCTTCATGCTGATCATTATGAATATACCCTGACATCATTGAATTCCAGGTCACAGGGTTTCTTTCCTCCTTTGTTTCTTCAAAAAGTTTCAAAGCTTTATCTATTTCACCATTCCTGGAATAAATGGAAATCATTATGTTGGAAGAAACAATTGTTCTGCTGGGTAATTTCTCAAACAATCTTTTCGAATCCTCAATTCGACCGCCAAGTGCATACCCTTTAATCATCAAATTATATGAAACCATATTCACTTCAGAGATCCGATTAAAAATCAGTTCCGCATCTTCAATCATACCCTTCATTATTAACCCACCAAGAAAAGAATTCGAAGCATTTAAACACGGATATTCAATTCTATAATAAACCCTCTTAGCATCATCAATAGCTTCACATTCACAGTAGAGTTCAATCAATGCACCACATATTGACGGATCAAATTCATACCCATGTTTGATCAAAACACCATGAACCATCCTTCCTTCAAGCAAAAGGCCAAGTTTACCACAAGCACGCAACACACAATCCAATGTAAATTCATTTGGCATACCCTCACTACTCCTCATCATCCCCCTAAACAACTCCAGAGCTTTCTCGCTACCATCTTCATTCTTCGCATACCCAGAGATCAACGTTGTCCAAGCCACAACATCCCGTTTCGGCATTTTCTCAAACACATCCAGCGCATCCCTCATCAACCTGCATTTCACGTATCCCACAAGCATCAGATTCCACAGCAACTCATTATTTCCATGCAACTCGTCAAACACCCGCTTCGCCTCTTCAATTTCAAAGCAATTTGCGTAAAAGTACAATAAAGCGCTCCCCACAAACTCAAAATCCTCATACCCAGATTTCAGAGCAAGCCCATGAATTTGTCTCCCATCATCTAACAACTCCAAATTCGCACACGCACTTAACACGGTAGAAAAAGTGGTCTCACTAAGTTTCATATCTCCGCGATGCATGGCGGAAACTAATCCTATAGCTTCACTGAATCTACGCCATTTTGAGTACCCAGAAATCATGACGTTCCACGAGACAACCGTTCGTAATGGCATCTCATCGAACAGCTTACGTGCAGTGTCTAGGCGGCCACTTTTAACTTCCGAGGTGATCGAAACATTTGTACAGACGACATCCGCGTGATAAATTTCCGGTTTTTGGTGATGCGTTGAGTAAAGTTTGAAAATTTTCCATCGACGGTGCTTCCACTTTCCCGGGAAAAAATATCTAGACAACATTTGTAAGAAGAGGAGGAAATACAAAACGCAGCGTTTAGCCTGAACGAGAAAATAACACTGGAGAACATAAAGCATTGCCTTTCCTTATACTCAAACAGTGCGGTGAAGTCCGTTCGCCGCTTGTCTTTGGCACGTGTGCTTTTGACTCTACACACGTGTATTTGACTTCTGACTACCGACTTGCATGTGGCGTCGTTGAGTTTCTAATATTTAATGTTTTTAATATTTATTTTTGTTCAAATTAATCTATAATTTAATTTTAAATTAAATTAATTATTTTAATTTTTTATTAACTGTTATATTACATATTAACATCATTAAATTAAATATTACATGTTAAGTTTATTAATACATAATTTCTGATTAATTCAAAAATATGTTAAATATAATGCATGTGAAAACACTGGCTCGCTGAGAAGCTAATCATCCCATTAAATTCAAGAATTCCTTTAAATATTACCTTTTATAGACGTGTTTATGCGCGTGTGTATGTACATATGTATATATATATATATATATGCCCTGCTCAAAACTGAAACACCCTTGTTTCCTCTTTAGGATACAATTCATGCTTCTAAGAGAGAAAGTTTTGTATTTGGTGATAGGATGGTGAATCCTTTGAGAAGGCATTCATAATCATGCCTATACAAGGTGTGATATATATATATATATATATACACATATGGTGTAGCATATATACAATATACTTATCGATCCATGCAAGCTATAATCCAAGGTTTTGAATTGGGGAACAAACAGAAGCACAAATCAAAAACCTCTAAAAGAACCAACAAGATCAGAACCAAACAAGCAAAAAACTTTCAAGAAGGACCAACAAGAGCTTCCTTATAAGGAGCTGCAGGCCCAACGGTTCCTTTATTTTCCTCCACTTCTCTACTGCTTCTTCTTCTTCTTCCCTGTTCCTCAAGAATCAATGGAGCCTGACCTTCCCTTTCTTGAATCAATCTCTCCTGAGCTCCTCCTCTTAATTTCTCCAGCCTCAGTCCTGCAATTTGCTGCATGTTGAATACTTTCACAAGGTTCGCTAACCCACCAATGAACAACAACAAGCTTCCAACAATCCCTAATGACACCCAGTTTGTCCCCTGCAAAAATGAATAATTTCTGCTCAAAATAGCTCTGTTTTCTTTTTTCTGTAAATCAATGGCTGCTGTTTAATTACCAGTAACTCTGTTCCCATGTGGGTTAATTTACTCTGTTCATGGGTGTTGAGCACAGCGCCCACCAAGAACAGTAGACTCCCCATCAAGAACGGGACAAGAACAGATTCCTGCAAGATCTGAACATGTCCATCGGCTCGCTCGTAGATTTGACACGAGTTGTGGATTGATCCGAGTACCCATAAAGCAGGACCCGCAATAAGCATGTTCAAAGCATGTTCTTGGAATCTCAAGTATCCTTTCCTCTTCTCTGCCTGGTTATCAAACCAAAATTTCTTGTCAACTCTCCAACAGAGATAAAGAAAATGGTTCGGAGATATTGTACAATATGAGAATGAGTGTAAGCTCATTAAACATCTTGATGAGTTCAATTCTATAATTATGGACCTAAATACCATAGAACTCAAGATTGATAATTAAAATCAGACATTGATTGTATCGTGTTCACTGACATTTTCTTATATGACTTCCGTCGATACTGTACTGTATGAAGATGTTAGTATTTCACTAGATACTGTTAGTAATGCATTAAAATTAAAGAGGTTGAAAAGAAACTTTCTAAAGCATAGAACATAAGTAGAAGAAAAATAAAAAGGAACTTTCCCCAACAGATATTCATGCTCTGTTTCTGTTTTTAAAACCCACCTGAAGAAAAATAAAAAGAATTCCTAAGAAGAAAACCAGTGAGCCGGCGGCATAAACCAGAGGGACGGCGAACTCGACGAGAGCAAACTGAGTATCGTACTGTAATAACCCGAACTGGTAATCAATCCCGGCGAGATGAGCAAGAAGATCGTGAATATTAACGGCGGTTAGAAGCGTCAAAGCTATAAGCAAAAGAACGAGACCCGATTTTGGTGCAAACGAGAATTCGGTGGCAAACCCACTTAAAAGCAAGACGGTGGCGAATAAATACAACCCTGCGTTTATATACTCCGCCCGGTTTCTCGCTAGCCGGGTTCCGTACATCCGGCTCTCTCTTGCTGATGCTAGTTTCACCATTGTCGAGAATTTAAAAGGGCTTCTGGTGCAGAGGGTTAATCCAGAGTTGTAATGGGATTTGCGAGGGAAGACGAAGGAGACGAATGAATCAGAGAGAGAGAGAGGGAGACACGTGCCTGCGTGCATGTAATTCTAACACGTGCCAATCAGGAAGAAAGTTCAACACGTGGAAACGGTGCGTCTTGCTATCCATGCAGTGGGAACTACAGCAATTAGCATCCATATATATTATATATACATCTATCATCATCATCACCAACCAATAACATCAATGAAGTCAGACGCTTTAAATGAGAAAAATACATGGGTCTTACGTGTCAACTTCTCAATGGATCTTCTTTCACCAAATCCATTGTATTTAATGATATAAATACGACACATGAAATTCAAACCTGGCTGTCCGAAAGAGATAAGATTTTCTACGGGCGTGGGGTCGAGTTATCACCATTGTTGGACCATTAATTAATGATCAGCATCCTCTGTTTTTAACTCATTGGAATCATATCAACAATCTTCAACCTGAAACCGATTCAAGAAAGAGAGAAACCCTCATGGACTCCAATAATCTTGGTCAGAAAGAAATAGATAATGAGCAATTTCTGAAAGCAAAACAACACGTCTCTGCAGCAAACAGAGAAGAAAGCTCAAGATCATCTTCATCAATGGCGGGGAAGGATCAGAAACTGCTAGATCTTGCACTACACAAAGCTGCAAAACACTGCAACGTCGAGAAGTTCATTAATGAACTAGAGAAGGTTTCATCATCCACTCAACTAGAAATCTCCACCATTTTCAACCAGGAAAGCCCATCTGGTGATTCGCTTCTACATTTAGCAGTGAGTCATGGGAACGAAGACCTAGCGGCTCATATAGCTTCTCAGTTTCCCTTCCTCATCGGCAAGAAAAACATCAAAGGTGACACTCCGCTGCACGTGGCGGCTCGAGCCAGAAAACTGAATATAACAAAGAATCTTGTTCGGTGTGGGAATGAATATTACAGGGGAGGGTCAAAGTTGTTTTTGAGGAAGACGAACGTGAATGGGAACACGGCGTTACATGTGGCGGTGATGAGTCTTGATTATGAAATATTAGGGTTCTTGGTTTCGGCTGACAGTGAGTTGATTTACATGAGGAATAAAGAAGGGTGGTCGGCATTGTATATGGCTGTGAAAACAGGTGATCTGCAGACTGTTAAACCACTTTTAGAAGCTCTGGTGATTGATGATAGTACATTGAAAAAGTTAGAAGGGAACTCACCAGTTCATGCCGCCATTATGGAGAAGAATTTAGGTGATTAATCATCTCTGCTTTTTCACTTTTCTCGTTTAAAGATCTTGTAAGTACTAACCTTTTGAGTTAGAATTTTCAGATATGTTGGAAGAGATAGTGAATCAAAAACCGGAACTAGTTAAAGTGAGAGACGGGAAAGGGGGAACTCCGCTTCATTTTGCAGCAATGATAGGGTACCTTCCCGGAGTTCAGTTCTTGTTAAGAAATTGTAATGACACAAGTGCTCTTCAAAAGAATTTACAAGGATCTTTGCCTATTCATCTAGCATCTCAAAGTGGTCATATTAAAGTAATTCAAGATTTACTTCAGAAATGGCCTGATCCAAAGGAGTTAATTAATAGAGAAGGTCAAAATATTCTTCACGTTGCAGCTAAATGTGGAAGAAATAAGGTGGTGAAATTTATTCTCAAGACTTCTTCATTGGAATCGTTAATAAATGAGAAAGATCGAAATGGAAATACACCTCTACATTTAGCAGCAATGAATTGGCATCCCATGGTTGTTACTTCTTTGACGTGGGATAGTAGAGTTGATGTAAAACTTGTCAACAATAGTTGCTTGACGGCTCTCGATGTTGCATTGCAGAACACCAAGGGGCAAAGGATGTTTCGAGAGGTTTGAAACCTTATTCATATTTGAGTTTGAAAATATAATACATCATAAGTTTTAATATCTTTATGTTTTTTTTTTTGTAGAAAAAAACAATTCAAGTGTTGAAATCTGCTGGTTCAAGCCGAAGTTTGGATTCGAAAATATTCAAGCAACAAGGACAAGTAGTCCCTAAAAACTTTGAGCCACTCCAAATGGAATGGATTAAAGATAGGATCAACACACTTTTACTAGTGGAAACACTTGTGGTAACTGTGACTTTTACCGCTGGTTTCACCTTACCAGGGGGTTACAATGGTTGTGATTGTCCTGACAAAGGAATTGCAACATTGTTGAGGAAAGGAATGCTTCAAGCATTTGTGATTTTCGATACCTTATCATTTTACTCTTCTGTCATCGCGCTAGTAACGCTCATGTGGGCTCAATTAGGTGATGCTTATTTAGCTCTTACAGCTTATACACTCTCCAAACACTTGTTCGGGGTTTCCCTTGCCTTGATGTCCTTGGCATTCATGGTTGCTATCAGCATAGCAATTAGCAAACTAACTTGGCTTTTCGTACTTGTTTTAACACTAGGAACCATTTCCCTTATCATCTTCATGATGCATTTCATTGCACTGATTTTCCCACATGGATCTACAGCTCGATTCATGCGTTACATCTCGTACTACATCAATTTAGTTTTGATTCCAGCTTCCGGGAATTCAATGAGATTTCCGGTTAAAAATAATAACACCAACAATTCCAATCGGTAGTTAAGGAGGGTTGTGAATGCGTATGGTTTCAGCAGATTATAAATCAAGAGACCCTAATGATGTACTTGCTGATACAAGAATGAAGGAACATCTGATCAAGAATTGAAACTGTAAGTGGGAAACGACTCTTAGAGTAACAAAAATTAGAATCAGAGTGCAAGATTTCGTTTATAGTAAGGAAATGAGAGATTTCTACAAATATGTAGGAAAGCTATGTATTATGTAGTTGTACTTCAAATTTATAATGATATATATATTAGCATTTGTAGTAAGAAGATGAGAGACTTCTATAACTATGTAAGAAAATTATATATTATTTGTTGTGCCTAAAATTTTATATATATATATATATATTAGCATTAATTAAGATTATTGGTTAGTAGTTTCATATTAAATTATTATGCCAATGTTTATATTTCTAAAGTAAAATTTCTTTCTCGATTCTTCCGTTTGATTTAAACAATCTTAAAAAAATATATTTTGAATAATAATTTATACAAATTCATAATTTTAATAAGTATTAATTATTAAAGTAGTGCACAAAATTAATGAACGTATTTAACTTTGAATAAGCATTATATATTATAGTACCACCACTTAATTTAATAATTGATACGTACCTGTTTCTATAAAATATCGGAAAATTATTTTTTATGTTTTATTATATTTAGTGTATGTATATTATTTAATTAATAAACTTGTATGTTCTTTACTTAAAAAAAAAATCGTAGAAATATTTTTTTTTCATTTATACGATTCCCTTCGTTCTTTAATAAACTTATATGTTTCGAATGTATTTTTATTTAAAAGTTATTTATATTATTTTCAAAATAATTTTATATTTTGTTATAATCGGTGTGTGTATATATATATCATTTAATTAATAAATATACTCGAACCGTCGAACTCTCTCGTTAATACAATTCTTTCATTTCTTAAACTAATCAAAATATATGCAATTCATCACAATATTACTATTTAATGTGTGTGTATATATATATATATATTATTAAATCACATTATAATAAAATTTAATATTATATATCAGATCAAAACATATTATAACAGTAATTGTATATATATATATATATATATATATATAGTTGAGATTATTGAAATTTTCTTGTCCCAATCCACATAAAGTCAAAGTCATCGATCAAGTCCTATAAAAATAAGACCAGAACATGAAGTCAAGTCGTCCACATTTAATTTCTCTATAGTGGAGTAAATTGCAACCTGAATCTATAACAGTTTTAATATATATATATATATATATGGATTTACCAGTCATTCAATTAATCAGTGAGACTTGATATAAAACGAAAATTTGTTTACAGGCAGTTCAGTTGACTTTCATAGGTATCATGCCCATTTGCAATATATATATATATATATATATATATATATGCACATGGGCATATACAAATTGACATTATTTTATAAATTACTCTCTTAAATATTTTAGTATGAACATTAACTTTCAAAAAAATAGGTTTCCATTGTTGACTAGTTTAGTTAAATGAACTTAATTGTTATATAATTTCTTTTTTCAATTGATTGTATTGTTTCTTAATGACATAAATATAAATTAAATATGAGCAGGTGGAACTAAGTTTAGAAAAAAAAATATATATATATATATGTCTGTGCAGGTAATTGTACATATATATATGTGTGTGTGTGTGTGTGTGTGTATGGGGGTGTGGGTATGTGAGAAAAAGTTGATTGGATTAGGGAGAAAAGAGGTAGAAGAAGCCTCATGGAGTGGAGGAAAAATAATAATGGGGGGAAGAGAAACACCAGGCCATCAGAATCAAATTATAAAGCAAAGAAATTCCGCCATGAAAACCAGAAGCAAGAAAACTCAAGATCACTTCCTTCAAAGTCGTCATCCTACGAGACCATGTTGCTGGATCCTTCACTTCACAAAGCTGCAAAACACTCTAACACCGAGGAATTCATGGCTCTTCTCCACCAAATCTCAACATCTCTGCAAATCCCTGTCGGCACCATCATCGAACAAGTAACTCCATCAGGCGACTCACTTCTACACTTAGCATCGAGTCACGGAAATGACTCAGTGGCAGCTTATCTCGCATCCGAGTTTCGTTCTCTCATCTCCAAGAAAAACATCAAAAACGACACTCCGGTTCATCTCGCTGCTCGTGCTTCAAGGTTGACCATAATCAAGACTCTTGTTCAGTGTGCAAGTCAACCCCCGTCTTCAAACAATCGCTGGTTGTTGAAGATGAAGAACGTGAATGGGAATACTCCGTTGCATGTGGCGGTGATGAGTCATGACTGTGAAATCGTTGAGTTCCTGGTTAACTCGGGTGACTCGGAAGTGATTTATTTTCAGAATAAAGAAGGATGGTCTCCGTTGTATATGGCTGTTAAAGCTGGTAATGTTGAGATCCTTAAGCCACTTTTACGAGCTCTGGTTATTAATGATACTACCTTGAAAAGGCTTGAAGACAACTCACCTGTTCATGCAGCTATTATGGAAAAGAATTTAGGTAATCCCCTCCTTTTATATGTGAATATATACGCATTATATGTATATTTTCCGATATATTATGCACATATAGGCAGATTATATAAAAGATTAGAACTGAAAAGTTGTTATGTCAATATTCTGAGTTTAAAACAAAACATAAAAAGAGATACTATTTGCTTCAATTTTTTCTTAAAACAACATGGACTGTGGACTGAACTTAAATTAACGAGCTAGTATGCTTTTCCTCAATCTTTAATCTTCTTTTATATACCCATTACTTTTTTTAGTACTAAATCTATATACATATACCAATGATAATACAATTGAAATACTGCTTGAACCTACGATTTCTTACTTAAGAAATACAAATGCATGTTAATCTACGTATCTTCTCATTGTGTATAACTAAATATTGTTCATTATTGAATGTTTTGAATTTTAGATATACTGAGGGAGATGGTGAATGAAAAGAAAGAATTATTGAAAGTGAAAGATGGCAAAGGGGGTACTCCACTTCATTTTGCAGCAGTGATAGGATACCTTCCGGGAGTTGAGTTTCTATTAGAAGTTTCTGGTGCAAGTGCTCTCGAAAGGAACGGACAAGGTTCATTGCCAATTCATCTAGCATGCCAGAGTGGTCATGTCCATGTAATTAAAGAGCTGCTCAAAGTGTGGCCTGATCCAAAGGAGTTGCTAACAAAAGAAGGCCAGAATATTCTTCACATTGCGGCCAAGTGTGGAAAAAGCAAGGTAGTGAAGTTCATACTTAACACTACTTCACTTGGACAGCTAGTGAACGAGAAAGACAGAAATGGAAATACACCTTTACATTTAGCAGCAATGAATTGGCATCCAATGGCTGTGACTTACCTAACTTGGGACAAGAGAGTTAATATAAAGCTTGTCAACAACAATTGCCTCACAGCTCTAGATGTTGCCTTTCTACAGCTTACCAAGGGACAATGGACCTTCCGAGAGGTTTGATTAAGAAAACTAACTTGAACCTAAAAATATAAGAAATAGTGTAAGATTACTAACATTATCTTTTTTATTTTACAGAGAAAAACAATACAAATATTGAAATCTGCTGGTTCTCATCGAAGTTTTGATCTGAAACTTGTAACACCTGATAGAAAAATCATTAGACAATTTGAGCCGCTTCAAATGGAATGGATAAAAGATAGGATCAATACACTTTTACTAGTAGAAACCCTTGTGGCAACTGTGACTTTCACGGCTGGTTTCACTTTGCCCGGCGGTTACAATGGCTGTGACTGTCCTGACCAAGGAATTGCAACAATGTTGAAGAAAGGGTTGTTTCATGTGTTTGTGATTTGCAACACTCTATCTTTATACACCTCAATGATCACACTTGTAACCCTCATGTGGGCTCAACTAGGAGATGCATATCTAGCAATCACAGCATACACATTTTCCAAGCATTTATTTGGTATTGCTATTGGCTTCATGTCCTTAGCATTCACTGCTGCAGTGTGTTTAGCCATAAACAAGCTGACTTGGCTTTTCATTGTTGTTTTAGTGCTGAGTAGCATTTTTCTTATTGTTTTCATGATGCATTTTATTGCACTCATCTTCCCACATGGCTCGACCGCTCGGTTCATGCGTTATATATCCTACTACATCAATTTGGTGTTGATTCCAGCTTCTGGAAGTTCAATGAGAATTCCTACACAACATCAAAGATTCAGAGATTTTCAGTATATTGATAAAGATAGATATCAAGGGTTTCGACACATGAATAAGGATAATTACTCTCAGCCCGTATATGGAGACAACTACTTTCAGCCGACGAATGGAGACAATTACTTTCAGTCGATGAATGGAGATAATTATTCTCAGCAAATGAACGAGTTACAAGAAATGAGCGAGGGCGCCAGTTCTCGACAAATGAACGAGGGTGGCAAGTGGGAAGATTAAATTTGGAATGAAGAGTAATGATCTCAACAAATGGCTAGTGGAGAACTATTGAATACCAAATTCTTGCTAGACACTTAGAACCAATTAATCTTCAATTCCTTCTATCTTGTTCTAAATAAAATCGTGTTATATTAAAGTAATTAATAAGAAGATGGGTTAATCTAATTTTTTCGTTAGCATTTTAACTCTTTAATTTTGTATCTAGTCAGTACGAGAGTTATGTTAGTAGATTTCGTTTTTTTTTAAAGGAATATTTCGTTTTTTTTTTAATTTTGTATTGTGATCAAATTTTAACGAGTTTATTATATTTCTCAACGAAAAAAAAAATATTTTATATCAATTAGATTTTCTTAATTAAATAATTTAAAAATACTAATTTAACTTTCTTTGGTGCAAAAAATAAATTTAAAAAATAAAAAGATCGACAATGATTGAACTCTCCAATCTCTGTACTTCCAAGACAATGGAAGAGAAAATTGGCTCGGAAAAGATGGACGCTGTGGGCGCCATGTCTGAGCTGCAAATGAGCTCGATAAACAAGGATAAGATAGTAGAGGAGATCGTAAAGATGGAGAGGAAAATCTTCCCCAAACATGAATCCCTGGCCAGGTCCTTCGACAGTGAGCTGAGAAAGAAGAATGGCGGATTGATCTACACGGAAGTTGATGGAAAAGTTGCAGGCTATGTCATGTACTCCTGGACTTCTTCACTTTCTGCTTCCATCACAAAACTTGCAGGTAGAAATCTCCTCCTCCTCCATCTACAATCTCGTTAATGGCTTCCTTGATTGGACGATTCTTTTTTTGTGACCTACAATCTTGCATCTTTCATTGATTTTGTTCAAACACCCATAAGTTGTTTGATAAAAGTACCCACAGAAAATCTGATCTCTCTTCAATTTCTGCCTCCATTACAAATATTTAAGTACAATCTGCTTCTTCTCCATGAAACTCTCGTTAAGGGTTTGCTTGATTGCATGATTTTTTCTTAGTGACCTGCAATTTTGGCTATTCGATTTATTTTTCTCAACACTCATAAGCTGTTTGATAAAAGTACCCAGAGAAAATCTAATCCCCAAAAATGCATACAACGGTACAAAGTAAATAGCAAAATAAGAAAAAAATACAATATTAATACGATTTGGCAGAGATCCTTACGAGCAAACCGAAAACAAATTTTTCAAAAATGTACAAAATCACATAAAATAAAGAGTAAAATAAAGAAAAAGAATACAAGATTTAATGTAGATTCGATAGAGATGATTATATCTATGGACAAAACCGAAAAGAACCTTTCTGAAAAATGCACACAATCACACAAAAAAAAAAGAGTAAAATAATAAAAAACATAAGATTTAAGATGGTTCGATAAATATTAGGATTTTTTTGGAATATTTTCAGAATTTACCAAAATATTTCTAAAATACAAACAGGATACTTTTCAATATATATATATATATATAATATTCTCAAAATTAAATCATATAAAAAAAAAAAGACTATCTAATAAAAAGTACCCAGAGAAAATCTAAATCATTTTGTTCTGCTTGTCACGCTGAAATGTGTAGTGAAAGAGGATTACAGAAGACAAGGCTACGGGGAGTCACTGTTGAGGGCAGCAATTCAGAAATGCAGAACCAGAAACGTGCATCGAATTTCGCTTCATGTAGATCCGACGAGGACTGCTGCCATGAATTTATACAAGAAGCTTGGTTTCAGAGTTGATGCTTTGGTTAAAAGCTACTATTCTTCTGATCGAGATGCTTATAGGATGTACTTGGACTTTAATCACATTTAATCTCTCTACTCACCATTTTTGCACCATCTCCTCCTCTCCCATCTTTTCCTTTCAATTGCTGAATCCCCAAGTCTTCACTAGTTTAGTTATTTTTGGATTTTTCATTCTGATTTAATATGGATTTATTAAAATTAAAAAAGAAAAATGAACATTTGAAACCGTTTTCAAGCCGGGTAGATTGTTAAACAGAAAAGATAACTCTTCTCAAGACCTTTGTCGACGACTCTAGACTATTTAATATTGTTGTCGGCTGCCATGTCCTGGTTTCAGAATTTTAATCAGATTTCCTTTCGAAACTCAGCGTCGCCACAGTGTCAGACAGGTTTCTCTCGTCTCTTAGGATCGACTAATTCATATGCAAGTGTCGTTCGCATGACATTTTTTCATATCTTCGATTTTTAAAGCTCTCATTTGAATATTTGTTATTACCATAAAGATTTGCACTGACTAGCGCTTCATCTGAACTTGACACATAAAGTTTTATGTGTTATTACCATAAAGATTTGCACTGACTAGCGCTTCATCTGAACTTGACACATAAAGTTTTATGGTGCTGTCACTGTCACACCCTACTACTGATCGAGACCTGTTCTTTATTTCGACCTATTTTTTAAGTTAGTTGATTCAACAAGTGAATTAGTACATATTTCTTAAAATTTTCATAATTATTGTTTTATTATATTTGTATGCGTAGTTTTTTGGTACATTAATAAAAAAAATTATAATAATTATTAAATTTTAAAAATTAATTTAATAATTTATTCAAATAATGTAATTTTTTTTTATATTTTATAAATATGATAAAATTAAATATTATCAAGTCAAGAAATTATTGGTCCTTTGAAATAACTTATTCTAAAATACATTCTGCAGTGAAATTTAAATTTTGGATTTTAAACAATGAATAAAGAAAATTTCTTTTATTTTAAGATAAAATTTAAATTATCTCAATTATTATTTTTTAGATAAACATCATAATTCAATTCTTTTTGAGCAAGAACATCCTCTAATCATTAAACAATATTTATATTAATAAATCAATTATATAAATATTAAACTTTATTTCCAATCTATACAAAGTTTAAAGCTGACCTGCATCTGCATCCATCTGCTGTTGCTTCAAACCGTACAATTCTCCTTCTTTCTTCGTTTGCCCTTCACCCGCCCAGTCTAGATTTCCCGAAGGAAAAGGAAAGGGGAAGAATAGAGAAGAAAATGGGGAGAATGGTGAGGAGCTGTCTGCAATCACTGTTGAAAATTGTGAATTCATTCATAGGGATGGTTGGTCTAGCCATGGTCCTTTATGCGGTTTGGTTAATGAGGATTTGGGAAAAACAAACGAGTGATTTCCCTTCTTGGGACTCTGATTACCCACTTCCATGGTAATTTCCTTTTATTATGTTTTTATTATTATTGACTATATTGTTTCTGGGTCTGCTTGGATGGTGGAAAATGTTGGGAATTTTCCTGGAAAGTTTTGATTTTGGAATCAGGGAGTGCTTTGATTTCTGCTATGGTTTTTAGGGTATTTAAATCTTCATTTTCCTGGATTGATTAAATGAGCATCAATTGATATGAACTTGATTTGGCTTCTTTGAGACTATAAGAGCAATAGTTATTTAAGAATTATGTAATCTGATTTTCTTTTTCTATTTCCCTTAATTTCCTCTGGTTTAAATGAAATTGTAACAGCAATAATCATTCAAATGGGTTTGCAGTCATTGAAATTTTTGTTGCCTAAACCTAGTTAAGCTTCATGTTTCCTTAGTTGAGAACCAGAGAGAGATAGCAAAAGAGAGGATGAGAACAGTATAGGATATTTTTCATTTTGAGCTTCAAAATTTTTAAACAGAAGGCATGCCTGTTACTGTACAATATGCATTTGGATAACATCCTTTTTCGAATGGGTATGGCTTTGACTATTCCTCAAGCCCGCCAATTAGTTAACTATAGAGATATTTTAGTTAATGGTCATATAATATATATGTCAAGTTATTGCTGCAAACCCCGAGATACTGTTACAGTGAAGGATGGCCACAAATTTAGAGCCGTAATTCAAAGTTTTCTTGATTCATCCACCCATGAGGAATTGCGAAACCATTTGACTCTTCATACATTCCAATATAAAGGATTAGTCAATCAAATAATACATTGAAAAAGGATTGGTTTCAAAATAAATGAATTTCTTGTTGTAAATTGTATTGCTACTTTTCATAAATTCTCTTGAAGCAACTAAACTTTTCTCCTTTTGATGAAAATACAGGTTCATGTCTGCTTTTCTTGGTATTGGGTTCTCTCTCTGCGTGATCATGTTGACAGGTCATATTGCTGCTGCAACTATCAATTCTTGTTGCCTGTATTTGGTATCCTTGAACTAATGAATTTAATTGGACGTTAATGCTGCAGCCTCCTCTTCAACCCTTTTCTTTTCTTTCAAACTATCAATTCAAATGTTTCTTAAACTATTTTGTGCATGGCATACTATGTTCATTGTTGACCTTAAATGGTTTTAGTATATGTTTTTTATCTTTCTACTTTTTCTGCTGGAGGCTGGAGTAGTTGCTGATGTATTTCTAAACCGTGACTGGGAGAAGGTATTCTCTGAGCAACATATATTTTTCTTTTTTCAAATTTTTATTCGTTGAAGTTTGAGGTTGGAATTTCTGCAGATGCTTATCAATAACTTATGTTCGCTAACTTTGTGTAACTTGGCACCAGGACTTCCCAGAAGATCCAACCGGGAATTTCAATCAGTTTAAAGATTTTATCGAGTCTAATTTTGAGATCTGCAAATGGATCGGCTTGTCAATTGTATCTATCCAGGTGCATATCTCTCTTGATCCCTCATTTTTTTAAACGTAATGAAGTTTGAGGATGTGCTTCTTGTTGTCCTCCATTACAGACTGATTATGCAATACGTTTTATCCCAAAGCCTCTAAATATAATATATCATTATGGTTATAAAAATGTCCGAGCTTGCATGAAATGGAGAAAATTTTAATTTCCGAACACCCATAATTATGCCTAAGGATGATTATAACCTGAGCAGGCCTGAAGAAACACTCGTATGTTCTGCTCCACAAACCTGGAAAAAAGAATGAATCTGTGTTATTCAGTTTGAACTTGGTTCAAGTTTAAGAAGTAGCTTAGGAAATTTGGATGAACTATGAAGTCTGACCTTATACATAGACCCACTAGACTAATCCAAGTTCTATCAATTTTTGGTAAACAAATAAGCCGAGACTGAAATGACTTGTACAGGTTGTTTTCTCACAAATATAACTGTGTCTCAAATTCTTGTACAATTTTTTGTTGTTCTTTGTCTGTGAAGAGGTCGTCGTAGCTTCCAAAGTCACCTTATGTGCTAATTAGGCATCATTAGTTTTTCTATTTTGACTTGTTCCCCTGCAAGTAGAGAGTACCTAAGGACACGAGGTAATTCTCTTTAAGAAACTCGGCAAAATAGCCCCCTCTCTTCTTAGGATACTGCTGAGAACAGATCCAGTAGGGGTGGGGTGGGACCTGTAGCTCAGAGGATTGGATTGGGATCAGCCGGAACTCATCTTCTTTCCCATTTTTGGCGATTTTGCAGCCTAAGCAAACTAACACAGGTCCAGTTTAAGAATGAATTATTTCCTGTGTGTTTGGTCCTTAGCTTTTATGTTAACGATTTGCAGGGATTCTCCATGTTACTGGCCATGATACTTAAGGCTCTTGGACCACATGAATATTACGATAGTGATGATGATGATTATGATCCAGCTAGGGCTCCACTTCTGAAGCATGCCGATCACCCTCATGCATATGTTGTTGGTGACCCTGTTTATGGACCAAAAAGTGATGCATGGACTATAAGGGTAAACGACAAGGTATAAATGTTTAATTCGTCTAGCGAATTGCTTTTACCGTGCTCCTTATTTTGTAAAAGTATCTTGATATGTGAATATTTCTTAGGCAATCTTTTACCGTTAACTGCTTCTCTCTTCCTTTTCCACTCTGTCGTCTTAACTTTCAGATATGTTTTATCATTCTACTGGTTCAATCAATGGTCTTAATCGCACATGAGAAGTGTCAGCCATCGACTTGTCTAATGTTATCCGGATTGGCTATTAGCTTACTTTTACTGTTGGTTGTTTGCTTTGATTGTCCAATCTCTGAGACACTAAACCAGTGTTTACTAAGTCTGTATTTGGAACAAATTCATAACTTTCGTAAAATTCATTACAAACATGCAGTTTTAGTAATCTTTTCTATATTTGCAACACGGAGAATAAAGTGGGTTGGTTCTTTTGACTTAAAAAATTCGACTCGGAAGTCTTGACATAAAACTCTTTAACTTTTTCTTGATCTTTCTTATTCCCGTTAGCAGGCAAACAGGTGAGGAGGATTGCAATCGAGAAGAACATGATGTTTGGATCCGCAGAAAGTGGAACGCCACAGCAGGAAGAGCGAGCATATGACCGAAACATAGGTAGTAGAATTTGCTGTTAAACGCAGGGTATCAATCTCTCATACTTCTCTACACAAAGCTTCACGCAGCAATAGAGTTCAAATTTGATTCGGAGTCACCCCTAAAATTGATTTTCCGTTGTTTGATCAAATCTTGGAGAAGCCAATCTTTGTCATTTTTATCCTATATAAATCTTCGTTTTTACGTTGTATTTGATTTGAACTCGAGTAATTAAAATGTAATATTCATAAAAAAAAGATCGTAATTTTAAGTTTAATTTATAATTGGTTTGGAATGATTATGAGTTCAAATGATTGGAATTAATTCTTAAATACATACACATCTTAATTAAGAAAAAATGTAAATTATTTCATTTGTTTTCACTGAAAATATTTTATTGAAAAATTATATATAAATAACATAAATTAAAAAATAAAGTTCACTATTTAAAAGAACATTGAATTGTTATCACCAAAATCAAATATATATATATATATTAAAAATACAAACACAAATAATAATGATTATCAACTATTTTTTATGTAACTATATTTAAAATGTTATAATCATTTAAATGTGTGTCTCGTGTTATAATATTATATGCACGCTTAGAATAAGTTACTTTTTTCTGCAATGTAAATTATATATATTTATTTATAATACATACATAAGCTTGTATTTGTAATTTAGATACAATAAATTATAATGATCATACAACCATACTTGATCATTTGTATAACCATACTTTAATATATGTTATGATTTCAGTCATACAACCATAAGCATATAGCCATACTGGTTATGGATATAGTCACATATATATTATTATTATATAAATGTGTTAACTCCTTTAACATCAATAGTGGCTGTAGTTTAGTGGTTAGAATTCTACGTTGTGGCCGTAGAGACCTGGGCTCGAATCCCAGCAGCCACACGATTTCTTACCTTTTCTTTTTTTTTTATTGCCTTTTAAAAAGCATCGCTGCCGTGATTTAATTTCCTAATTATGTAAATTTATATAGTCAAAAAGAGATTTCAATATCTACTTCTACCTTTTATATATATATATATATACATACATACATTGTAGAGGTCCAAAATTAAAAAAAGATGAAAATATTGAATTAAGTAAATATATGCGAAAATAACTGAGAGTTTAAAATTATATTTCTTACACAATAAATCGAGGTGTCTAATAGGGTTACGAGAATGTCTCTTTTTAGAAGTTTTAATAACGAAATAACGAAATAAATAAAACACAAGTAAATATCCTATAGAGTTAACTTCTGCTATGCAACTCTGATGGGATGCAAGAGGCAACTTTTATTCGTAACTTTCGTATTGTTCAGGATCTGCATCTTGATCTTCCTTATCTAAAATAGTTAAATAAAGGAATGAGTTACATTAACCCAGTAAGAATATCACACTCAATACCGATACAGAAAACTAAAAGCTGTTAAAAATCGTTAAACAATTAATGCAGCCATTATCTCTTTTTAAATAAATTTGTTTAACTTAAAGACTGTTATTTCATACTTACCCCTTATGAGTTTCTAAAATCGACCTATAAATAAAATATCTCAAATAGTATTTTATTACATATTTAAAAGAAGAGTAACAATAAACTTATTTTCTTACATTCTTACCTGCTTACCAGTACTTTTGAGAGTATATAGGGATACCCCACACGCGTGAACCCAATATCCAATTTATTAATTAGCCGGTCGTCTCTATACTCCATCCGGTAATAGACGCCAAATATACCACATTTTCGATACCCCATATGGTATGAAGCTGATCTATACCTCCCAACTTTTTACGGTATGAGACTCTTAAGACCTGTTCGACTAAGATAATATTCACGGTAGGATTTTTCCTACGAACCGAGTCCGTACACCCTTTTTCAAAGTACTCGATGAGTCCTTTTTTACATGCATATTCACATCATTTACCAGCCATCAATTATAAACTATAATCTCATTTTATGATTATTAAAAAAATAAAATGATAATT
Source organism: Carica papaya (assembly GCF_054855325.1). Classification (NCBI taxonomy): domain Eukaryota; kingdom Viridiplantae; phylum Streptophyta; class Magnoliopsida; order Brassicales; family Caricaceae; genus Carica; species Carica papaya. The sequence goes on along the minus strand of NC_142313.1, from coordinate 43,569,418 downwards.
TAATAGACTATATAGTTCAATATTGAATATCTAAAGAAAGCATAATCAAACAGTTATTTTGAAACCAATCAACTGATAGGGATAAATTGTTAAGTAAATTAATAAACAAGAAGACAAATAAACATATGAATTAAAGTGCATGTGGTAAGCAAATAATAATAATTTAGCAATAATTGAACAGTGTAGATAAAAATAGGTAATTTCGTACTAACTAGTTACTGGCTCCACTGATGACCTGTAATTAATTTTAGAGTTTTCTAATTTTGTAAAATATATTATTATTAGTTATTAGACTTTAATTTTCCATAACGGAGAAAAGGGTGAAGGATTTTTATCCCGTATCAATGTTCGAAATATCGTCTTTTTTATTGCGTCTCTTAGTGGTTATCTGATTTCTTGAATTTTTCTACGAAAATAAAAAACACGCGTTACATATTTCAAAATGCCCTAAAAAGGCCAAAATAAGCATTTTTAAACTTTTTCAACGGGTTTAGTGTTCCAGAACGGTGGCAACCCTGTGCTCCGACGTCGGCTTCACCGCCCATGACCGCGCTTCCTCTCGGCAAGCCGTTTTCGCCCAATTTTGGCCAGTTTTGATTGATTTTATATGGAAACCTGCGAGAAACAAGGTTAGGGAGCCTTTGTTGGCTGAAAAAGGAGAAAAACTGAGACCCTACTAATGAAAGGGTTTCCCAGTGCGACGGCTCCGTCGTTCCTCTTTTACAATCAGATTTTTTTTTTCGGCCAACCTGCACCAGAAAGAAACAAGAAACACGATGGTCAAAAAATCAAGAGAAATAGGAAACAGAAAAGGGCTCAATGGAGGGATTTTTGAGTTATGACCGTGGTGGCTCAGTCGAGCTCCGCTCGCATTTTTCGGCTCATCCATTGGTCTTTTAGCTCCAATATGGGTGTGAGGAGATTTGGAATTCAATTCCAAGCAGAAGGATGAAAACTTTTACCTCTCTGGCGTCGGTGGTGGCTCCAGTGTGGCGGCGACAATGTCCCTCTGGCAGCTGAGCTTTTCTCTAGTAGCCCTTCTTCTTCTTTTCCGGTCAGAGGTGTCGGCTAGGGTTTGGGAGCCGATCAAAGAGAGGCTTAAATACCTCTCTTCCCTTGATCCTAACTGTCTATTCGCGTCGACGTAGAGCAAAGAGAGTCATCTGATTCAAGACCCATTTAAGTCGATCCGTGTGCGAATTTGGGTTGTCCATCATGATCAAATCCACTCGTCCGAGTGCACGGGATGTGATCTGGGCTATTAGATCTGCTAGCACGCGGATCGCTCACGTAGCCTCCTGCGTGAATATGTGTCCACATGTCTGCCATGCGGTGCAGGGAGATTGGCTGCTCTGCTGACGTAGCAGTCTACGTGGCCAAACTTTTAAAAATTTTATTTTTACCTCAGTTTTTCATATTTCTTTTCAAATAGATTATCTTTTATTTATACTTTATCCTTTATTTTCGAAAATATTTTTAAATGCATCCGAAACTCAATTTTCATAAAAAATTAAAATTAAAATTATTTTAATTCACATTTTTTGTTAGTATTAAATTATACCGAACTAAATTTTCGAGCGCGAATAAATTATATAATTTTATTGGAGCCTCATGATATTCTTTGTCCTGTACAATTAATGGAATTTAACAGCGAGTGAATATAGATATATATATATATATATATATTTCAATATTATTTCATCTAAGAGCAAATAACATTAAATTAATGATCAAATTAAATTTAAAAATATAAAAAATATGTTTATAAGCTATTCTTAGGATATCATGAGTAATTATATTTATATATGCACCCTAATTGGAGAAAACAAATCTTGATTAGGGTTTAATTAATCCATGATGAAGAACGTGATTTTTATTGAATAACAAGTTTATATGTATATGTATATGTATATGTATATATGCATGTGGTTAGTCACATGCAAAGTGGAAGCTTGAAGACAAGTAAGATTTTTATATGAAATCCTTCCTTTGAAATTTGTGGAGATTTCCTCTTTGTATTTTTGTTGAAGAAACTTGTGTTCAATATCTTCCAGAATTGTTGGATCCTGGATCACTCAGATTTGATTTGAATCAGTCCATACATTATATATATATATATATATATATATATATATAAATATATGTATATTGTATTGATTTAACCCACATTTTTTAAAAAAGTTTTTTAGGGTTTCCAATTACATCATTCCAACATAAACTTTGGTTTATTTCCACTTCAGAAGACTATTTACTTCAGTTTTTTTGAGTTCTAACTTTTCCAGTCTTAAAATTGCTTTTATAACTAAATAAATTATATGTATATGTATATGTATATGTATATGTACATGTATATGTATATATGTATATTATATGTATAGAGTGAAGTGAATTGGTGTGGTGCTGGTGGTCCATTAATTAATGATATATGGATAAGGTGTAAAGAGTTGAAATATTTGTATATATATATATATATATTTTTATATATATAGAAAAAGTAGGGCAAATAATAATTGAGGACATTACCTCTCATTCTTCTCAACTACTTTTATGTTTTCACATCTCTTCCCACATATCATTTCTACAATTTCTTTTTGTCTTAGAGTAGAAATTTATATTCCATGTTTTTGTCTCTTCAACAAGTATATATATATATATATATATATATATATATATAAAGAACTGAAGAATCACATGCACCTCTTTTATCTTACATACAAGAATATTTATGGATAAATATTCTTTATCCATAAATATAATAAATTCGTTAATATTTAACTTGATTTAATCACTCCAAATTCATCAATACACTAATAAGTTAAGTTTTGAGTCATACTGAATCAATTATTACAGATCGTTTATAACCAGCATATAAGATATCAACAAAATAACGAGTTTTACATCTTCAAAGACAGTTCAAATTTATGATTTTCAAATTGAATATAAAGATTTTAGTAATTTAATTACCATTCTGTCGGTAATAAATTTTTTTCCATTGTTAGTGTCCTCTTTAAAATATATGGTTACCAAAAACTAAGCTATGCATTCCATAAGTTTGGTAAAAATCAAATGTTGAATTTTATGTCCTTGATAATACTTTTAAGTTCAAAAGAAAATGGAATATTTCTTAATTTAAACAAAAATAATAATAATTCTCCTCAACTTTTTTTAGATAAATTTAAAAAATTAGGTTAGTTTTTTTTTTAAAAAAAAAAAATTCATTGTGTATATCTCAATTAAAAATTTTAATTGTCATATAATACCGTACTTATTAAGATGAAGAATTTAATTTGATCATTGTAAGATGTTAGACTATGTTGAATTAAAAAGTATGAATCGGCTACATCAGCCTATAATATACTTAGAGGACAGTGATGGTTAAATTATTCTCAACTTGAATTATGTTTCGATCTCAATCTTCATATTTTTTAAGTGATAAGAGAAATTAACATCTCGTCTTGTTCTTTTATAAAATTATACTTAATGTATATTACTTTATGTAAAATGTATTATACATTATAAATTTCATCGAATATTTTATTTTTTAATCATTTTTATTTATTTTTTTTTTGCTATTTTTATTTTTATTGTTGTCAAAGATAACCACGATAACCCATTTGAAGAGTAGAACATCATTTACTCGACAAAATTTCAAGCACAACCATTCAAAAGTCAAACACATTATGTAAAAATAGTTAATATTTATCTTTTAATGTTTAAAAATATATTTAATTTTATCTTTTAAATAATTTGTGTTATCTAAATAAATATATAAATAACTTTAAAAAAACTTTTAAATTCTTCATCATATGCAATAAAAACCTTATTTCTCACTTGATCCCTATTTTCATCATGGTATGCAAAGATATTCAGATTTTGTTACCACTATGTCAATCATCAACATTTTTTACTCTAACAAAATCTTTCGACTCATAAAAAAATTTGAAAAAAAGTATGAATCGTTACCACCATTATCCATGTATATTGAAACTATTCCTCAACTTCAATATTACGAAATTTATAACAAGTGTATATTCACGATGACTCACAACCAGTATAAAAGATTAAGAAAAACTACTACCAATTCAAATGATCGCGTTCAAACAAGCCAACTTGGAAACAACTCGCAACATCGGACAAACAGCTCATGTCAAAAAGTAAGTACCTTAAATTCGGCTACTATTTTAATAATAGTCATATAAAATATTATAATACAAATTAATCGTATTTAATAATAAGTTTGCCGAAATTTAAGTTAAGTACGTACAAAATAAGTTTCATAATCTAATTCTAGTTAGCTCAAATTGGTCCACATAATAGACCAAGCTAATATTGTCATGTTTGCCGTCTTGATGGCATGTTCAAAATAATAGATGGTTTTGTAAATTAAAATTAATTTTTTTTTATCAAATGATCTTATAAATATATTCGTTCAAAATAATTTAGTACATTTAAAAAATATATATATAAATTTTTTTTATTATATATTATATTTATATTACCTTAAACTAGTCAATTAAAAACCGATTTTATGACAATGTTAGATATAAATAGTGCAAAATAATAAATTTCTTTTTTAAAAAAAAAAATTGACCAATTGATGAAGGTTATTTATTTCTCTAATCTCAATAAATCTGACAAAAAATGTCAACAAAATCAGACCAACACTTTCACATTTGGACATGACCAAGAAATCACCACCATGGAGTCAACAATATTTCTTCAAATTTCAAGGTCCAATTAGCCATTTAATAAGATTAATTAATTTAATTACACAAATAAGATATTTTTAATATAATTAATGGGTTAATTATGTGTACTTATTTTTTTAATAATATTTTCAATATATATATATATATTTTTTAATTTGTACATAGACTTCAATGCACCAATAACATAAAATATCTTATTTTATAATATTTGGCTTCCTTAGGAGTTATTAATTGACTTTATTTCATTATTATTTTTACTATAATTATTAATATAATGACAAATTTGGTGTCAAAAATTAACATTAATAATTAATAATCAAATTATTGCATATTGGTAGGGTAAAATAATTAAATTGGTGTAAGTTTGAGCATATGTTATAATTTTAAATAATAAAAATTTTTTTGTAACAATTAAAATTTTTTAATTATAAGAATTATAATATATTAAAAATCTGATTTAATTTTTTAATTATAAAATAATAATAATAATTAAAATACTTATAACATTAATATATTCTTTTTAAATTCCAGATATTTACAACTGACCTTTTCTCTTGGTGCATTTATAACCAACTTTTCCACTCTTAATTTCGTTAATACGTCACCGTTTCACTCATTCCCATCAAGTGCGCAACGTCTCTTTTTTACTTTATTTCTCTTCCCCTCGCCCACGCGCGCCATCACATGCAACCTTCACAAACAAACAAACGAAACAAATAACGGTCAAATAGAAAATGACGAAAATACCCTCAGCCGCCTGACACGCACGGCCATGCGGATTTAACGCCTTAACTGTCGGTGGGTCCCACTGCTGAACACTTCCTGAGTGGCAATTCCGTAAATAAACCCAAAGGACAAGGATAAAATAGTCGATCCACAAAAAATACACTAAAGAAAAATCACTTCCCCCCCCTGTTCCGCCTATATATACACCTGACCACCCGCAACAGACTTTATAACTCTATAACAAAAGTGTCGGCAAAATTTTTCTTCTCTTCTGATTCTGACACGTGTCATTTTCACGGCTACAATGCAGCGTCGTGGCGGGTCGGGTCTGGCATTCGGGTTGTGGGTGATGGTTTTGTTGGAGTTCGTGACTGCGGCGGTGATGTCGGCGGAGGTGGCACGTCATTTGGACCTACATTGGCTCCCCGCCACCGCTACCTGGTACGGTAGTCCCGAAGGTGACGGCAGTGACGGTAAGTTAATTAACTCCCGCAGCTCATTTCATGTTTATGGTGCTTGAGTGAGTTGCGAGTGAAATAGTACAGAGTTTTGCTGAGTCAACTCAGTACTGAGTAATTGACTCTGGCGGTGAGCAGGGGGTGCGTGCGGGTACGGATCGATGGTGGATGTTCGGCCGATGAGAGCTCGAGTAGGAGCGGTGAGTCCGGTGCTGTTCAAGGACGGAGAAGGGTGTGGAGCGTGCTACAAGGTTCGTTGTAATGATAGGAGTATTTGCTCGAGGAGGGCGGTGACGATCATTGTGACGGACGAGTGTCCTGGTGGATACTGCGCTAATGGCCGGTCTCATTTCGACCTGAGCGGCGCAGCTTTCGGTCGGTTGGCGATCACCGGCGAAGGTGGTCAGCTCCGAAACCGAGGCGAGATCCCTGTCGTTTATAGACGGTAATGCTCTGTCTACTACTCTGCTTTTCTTCTTTTTTTTCTTTTCTCTTCAATTTCTTTTTATAATTTAAATAATTAAATAATATATATATATATATATATTAATTTTAATGACATTTTTAGGATATTTAAATTATTACCCATGTTAAATTTTGTTGGTTTTGGTAATTATATGGGTTGACCGTTGACTGATATGAATCGAAATTGTATATCTATAGGACGCCATGTAAGTATCCAGGGAGGAATATTGCATTCCATGTAAACGAAGGTTCCACAGATTACTGGCTTTCAATTCTCGTGGAATTTGAAGATGGAGATGGGGATGTTGGGTCAATGCATATAAGGGAAGTAAGTATTTTTTCTCTTTCTAAACTCTCTCTCTCTCTCTCTCTCTCTCTCTCTCTCTATACATATATATATTCCATATTTATCAACCTTTTTAAGCTTTACTTCCTTATTTTAAAAAAAAATATATATATATAGAAATATATATTTTGCATGCACATTAATTATAATACAATTTTTTATTACAAAATACATAAAAATTTACAATTTAATTCTAGTAAATTAAATTATTTTTTTTCAAAAAAAATACATATATATCAATCATCATATTAAAATAGATATAATCTTTAAGTTGATCACACCGATAGAAATATAATATAACTTAAATGATAATATTTTATTCCAATAATATAATGAAACCATGAACTTTTAAAAGACACCTATAGCTAGTTGATGAAGAACCCTTTTGTTAATAGTTAACTTCTTTTCTCAAACTTTGATAACCAAATCAAAGTTAAAGTAAGAGAAGATTGAACTCTTTACATTAGAACTTTTACTTTATACAGTATTATATATATATGTATATATATATATATATATATATACATATAGAGGAGAGAAGAATATGGTTTGGAAGTTTTATAAAATCTTTATTCTGTGTTGGGTGTGTAAGAATATTATTTGTTCATGCATTCTCATTGATGAGATGCATCATGTTAGTTGAAAAAAAGCTGCTTGCTTTTTCTCAACTTTTTACATGAAAAGTGATGCTCAAACAGTGCTTGCTTAAGAAACAGAGATTAATAATCAAAGAAGCACCCATTCCCTGAAAAGTACTTACTAATTTTTTTTTACCATACAAGCAGCTTTTCATGGTATAATTAGAAATTATGGAATTCAAACTATTGGGAACACCTCATACGGACAAACCCATTTCAGTTTTTTTTCCTTCTTGAGGTTAAATATATATATATATATATCATGATTATGTAAGGCTTATTAATGGTGCCAATGTGTTCTGTGTTTAAAAGCACTTTTCTGCCTGCTCTTTTACTCTCCCCTCCTTTATATTCAACCATCTTCTTTCTTCATTGCATGTGAGAGAGGAGGGGGCCACTCTTGCAAAAGTCTCCTTCATTGGTCTGCCCCAACTTATATAATATATATATATATATATATATAGTTTTGGTGTATCTCAAGTTACAAATCAAATTCATTTTTTGACCCACCACCAATCTGGTTAATGCAGATCCCACATGTTTCCACTCTCCTCTAAGATACTCTAAAATACCCATGTCCCCACTTCCTCTTTTTCCCTCTTTTAATACCTTGCTTTTCTCTTTCTTTCTTTCTTTCTTTCTTTTTTCTTCATGTACATTTTCTTCTTTTGACTAAAAAAGCAAATTGAACAGTTGGAAGAGAACATCACAAACCTAGAAATAGAACTACTTTTTAGATCATTATGTGTTTTTAATTTCAAAAGATTATGTCTCTTATTTACTTTCTTCCTTTGTTATACATGTACATTTGATTGGTACAAAAAAATTTATATATTTCGTTAATTACGTTACACATATACATTAATCATTATACAGATCATTTAATTAAAAGACTTTCACCGATATAGTTCTAAACGTTTTGTTAGTTAACACATAGACATTGATTGTACATTTTATAAATTAGTTGGTACGTACGTTGGATACTAATTACCACACAACTTTATAATAAGAAAACGCACGCGTCGATTTAAAATCGTAACTTTTTAGAAGTACCAATCATTCATTTTTTTTTTTTACCCATGACTAGTTCTGGGTTATTGTATTGAAAGTGACTTATAATTTGATTTGGTAGAGTAGTTTTGTGATTTTTAATATGGGTTTTTTTACTGCTGGGTATTGGCAGGCAGGGTCAAGTGAGTGGTTAGAGATGAAGCATCTATGGGGAGCAAACTGGTGCATAATTAGGGGACCTTTAAGGGGGCCATTCTCTGTGAAGCTAACAACACTATCCACAGGAGAAACACTCTCTGCAAGGGATGTTATCCCAAGAAATTGGTCTCCAAAAGCTACTTACCCCTCTCGCCTTAATTTCTTCCACTATTAACCTCACTACTCCACACACACACACACACTATATATATATATATATATATATTATAATATATTATGTCACATACAAAACTAGCCGTTATCTCTTTGGTGGGTTTCTTCTTGAATCTAATTTTTCTTAGAGAAAATTAGTAGCCGTTGGATTGAAAATTAGCATCCAAGGGTACTTTCTTTCTTATATAGTTTGTGTTTTCTGTAATGTGTGTAAGCAAGTGCCCCTCGAGGGCTGGCTGCTGTAGCCCTCTCCAAAGGGAGAGAGAGCGTAAAATGTATTGGCTGTGTGGTTTAATCCATTTATACCATTTTATGTAACAGACTCTTTCAATAAAGATTATATTATTTGTATATAGTATTTTTATGAAAATATATAATTTAATTTAAATTTATAATATTTTATAAAAAAATATATATATTGAGATATTAAATCATTATTGACATTACCCATTTCATAATATTAATTTTCACAAAATAAAAATAAAAATATCTCATCATATTCTCTATCATATATATATATATATATATATATCACCTAATATTCCACATGCTAAAAGTAAATAAATATTTCAGAAGAAAAAGAAAAGTATTATTTGGCTCGTGATAGTTTTTGGCTTCTTGCCATGTGAAAGACCCACTTGTTTGAGAGTGAGATATATATATATATATATATGTATATATTATAGGATATAAATCACAGTCCTCTGTTTTGTATGTCCCCACTGCACTATATGTGTATATACATAGACCCACACATAAATTCTACAATTTACAGGTCATACAACAAGTTATTCATTTTGGTATGTATATACATAAATATATATATATGTAGACATTTTAATTTATTATAATTGCAGAAAATTACAAAAAGACTGATTTAGGAAACAAAGTAATCTCCATCTCCATCTGCTTTCTTTAATTTGAAAAGAAACAGAAGGGAAATCCAGCAATTCAAGCTTTTGCAGAAGCAAGAATGGAAGATCAAGATCATGACATAAAATCTCAGACTTCATAGTTTCAACAACAAAAGTGCTAATATGAGATAACCAAGTTGGGAAATCATTAAACTGGAAATTTAAAGGTTGCAAGTTCGATCTACATTCATCGTGAATTTCTTTTCTTCAGGTCAAATTTACAAACGAAATTTAATCAAGTGCCGAATACCTAGATAATGAATAAAGGAATATGTGGAAGCAACAAGGGAGCTTCATAATATACTGCCTAATTTCCTAGAAAATCCTAGAGCAAGTTGAGAAGGCATTTTGTTTACAGCCATTCTGCAGACTAAATAATCTACAGGTAGCCGTTTTTATTCTCCGTGGATCATGATTAAACAGAGAATATCAAAATAAACAAAAGAAATCAATAGGGAAAATATGAGAAATCATCATTACTCAGCAGGGGCTGCAGGCGCAGATTCAGCGGCTTTCTCCCCTTCTTCTGCAATCTTATCTCCTTCAGCCACATCTTTCTCAGCAGTAGCGGAAGCAGGAATCTGTGGTTTTAATTGATCAGGAGTAGCATCATTAGCAGATGCATCTTCAGCAAGTGGTGCAGCAGGCTTAACTTCAGCAGGTTCAGCAGGTTGATCTACAGCCCCATTTGGTGTTGAACTTTTCTCATTTTTGATATCCTTCTTGTTCTTATCATCTTTCTCGTTCTTGGCATCCTTCGAATCTTTGGCATCTTTTCCATCTTTTGCAGGTGTAGGAGGGGGAGGCATCATATGGGGAGGAGGTTTATGCTTCAGGCTTGTGAAAATTTGCCTCATCCTGGATAGGTCAGTAGGTTTCCCAGGCTTTGGACCCTGAATTACAATAACCGAAGGCTTCTTGTCAGGATCCCTTTTGCCTCTCTTTTTCTCAATGTTAGGGACCTCATAAGGAATGAACTCTGCAATTGCTTTCCAGTAATGTTGGTCAGCTTCTTTGTGGAACTTCTCCCGGTTAGCCAAGTACAGCTGAATGGAACTCAAACTGGTTTATTAGCAGAAATGCAGCTGCATCAAGAGCAAGAAAAAAGGAAAAAGATGTCCAGAACATTTATACCTTCTCTCTTTCTCTGTTGTTAGCCTTGTTAGATTCAATGTTGAGATTCCTTTTCACGTAGAAAGCTCTTTTATACTCCTCAGCTTCATCAATAATCTGGTTACGCATCTCCTTCTCTCTATTCTCCTTTTCTTCAAGGTAGAGGGCATTTTGACTGCACAAATTGATAGCCGATGGGTTTTAGACTATATACTTTTAGTGCCAACCAAAACCAAGATCAACAGTGGGATATATATCTAGCTATTTTCTTTGTTCAGCTATATGGGTATTCTTTTTCACTTATATGCCAGCCAACACTAGAAACAGAAGTGCAATATGATATTCACTAAGGTTATGTTTCCAACTTTAGAAATTCATACTTACATTCATCATAAGGGGGATGTAAATCACTTACAAAATGACAAAAAATTGCTTCTTAGACAGTTCTAAGTGAATTTGAAAAGACAAAGTTCAAGTTTGACCGAAATTTTCTATAAATAAAGTTTATGTATTCTTATTTAAAAGTCATATTTGGTAAAAAAATTCAAACATATTGTGAAATGCATTTATAAGTTCAGACATTTTGTCAGAATGGAAATTTATACATTTAATTAATCATGTGACACCTGCAAAATTATAATACTAGAATCTTCTAAGGAAATATATGGGACATACAACTCAAGACTCAAACCACATTCTTAAAGAAAGAGAGGTGGAAGTGTGGACCATTACCATCCAGCCAGGCTGGTAGGTTCATGTCTATTTTTACAAAAACCTTGTGCATTAAAACAATACATTTCAAATTATATCGAAATTGTAGATTGGGATTATTATTCAGTTTACATACAGAATCCTATGAGTTAAAAATTTTAGATTTGTTTCAAGTATGGCCTAAACTATCAAGTTTTAGCCTCTTAATTAGAAAATCAATGGTACCATATAATCAATAATGACCAATTCACCATGTCATCTCACCAGATCGGGAAGTAGGAATGATAATTAGATGAATGTGTGCATCAGATGTATTACATATATGGATGATGCCCATATTCATACTAATCTAATTGGCTGATTTCCATTCTTTTAGCAGATTAGATAGCATGAACAAAGCTGTCTAAATCAAGTTCAATTTTTCGGTTCTTCAGCATCACAGAGTTCTGTAGGAAAGAAAATTAACTGGAGGACAATTATTGCGACTCTAATTGCCATGCTAAACAAACCAGAGCATTAGTCATATACATACATACATATATATATATACACACACATATTATTAGGCCCAGATTCCTGCTGATACTTTTGCTAATTTTCAAATGTCTGATGCATTTGATTTCTTATCTTAACAGGCAGAAACAAGATATAGAATGTTGATTAGTTGAAATGAAGGCATCGTGGTGAAGTCAACAATGGCGGATTATTGATAAAAAAAGGTAATATAAATCGAATCATAAATCGGTTCATAAATCAATAGATCAACCATTGGAAAATTAAGAATTATATAGTCTGTGTATGTGTGTATATATGCATATTTAGCAAACTGTAGAATCCACATCGTTCATTTGAAGAACAGAAGGAAACTAACCGGCGCCACTCGCGACGCGCGAATCCTTCCTCCTGCATCTGGGAGGGATCAGGGAGAAGAGGTCCGTCAGAGGTGAAAATGCCATCAGTAGCGTCGCTATCGTGCGCCTGGCCGTCGCCATTGGCATCGGTAACGGACATTTCGAAAGGCGACGCGTAGTCATCGGGGATGTTCGAGGCGGGAATCCCGAAACCATAGACATCGGGGCTAGTAACACCGTATACAGCCGGGTCACCCGAGATGGGGTCTAGGGGGAGATCATCAGTGGTGACATGAGCAACAGGCGGAGGAGGATGATGAGCCGGTTGGTCGCCGGAGGAGGAGAAGTCGTCATAGCCCAATCCCATGTAACCATCATCGTCGAAAGGTTGATCTATGGGTGACGGAAACTGGACCTGTGTCTCGACTTGCGTCGGGTCCTCTCCATCGTCGAATGGCGCCATTGTTGAGCAGCTCTCTCTCTCTCTCTCTCTGTAACGTTAGCTGAGGATGGCTTTGAGTTGTTTTCTCTAACAAATATCGTTGAGTTCGGATCAGACACAGGGAAGAAGGAAATTTGTTAGTTGGAGGGTAGAAATGTCTTTTTATCATGTTATCGAATGTGTTAAGAATTACTAACTGGAGATAAAATTTCAAGTAGCGGGGATAGCTCAGTTGGGAGAGCGTCAGACTGAAGATCTGAAGGTCGCATGTTCGATCCACGCTCACCGCATTTTTTATTTTTCTCGTTTTTTAAAACCATGATTTTACATAAAACTGCGTCGTATTTTTTGTTTCTCAGAATGTGCCACGTGTAGGCGAAATGCGTTGTACGTGGAGGGAGCTCCTGCTGTTTCCATGACAGCTCTGCAACTAACTGAGCATCTCTTCCAGCTGAAGTCAACCCATTCCGCCATTTTTCCTCAATTCTCATAGATAGATAGAACTCTCTCCCTCTTTCTGTCTCTACCCAAAGAAGCTGTGTTAATTTACGGAGAAGGTAAAGGAGAAATGGGGGACCGGTTCATCCCTAACGTAATGCCGGACTACATAGCAGAGACATCAACCGCAAGAGTAACCACGGGAGAAGAAGATTCCCTCATGAATCTTCTTTCCATGCCCTACCCTTCCCTCTCTCAACTCCTTAAACGCACCGCTTTAGACCTTAAAGAAACAGTACACTCTCTTCTTCCTTCGATTTTTTTCGTCTCTTTTGCCTTTTGAAGTGTCTACCAGATGTATGTGTTTTTTCCTGACAGATAGTCATGGAGATATGGGGCTTAACGGGGCAGCAAGTGGAAGACTTCACTCTTTATGCTGGCACACTTGGTATAAGTTTCTTGCTTTTCAAAGCTTATCGTGTTACTAAAAATGAGAATGATCTATCTCTTTGCTTGGAGATCGTCAAGGCTTGTGATTCTGCGTCTCTCCCTTCTCGGTATTCTATGTAACTTCTATTAGGTTTTTATTATGCTTCATGATAGTTATGAAGCCTTGATGGAAACAGTATATGTCATGGGTTCTGTATGGAAAATAGGGATGTAACTTTTCTATGTGGTCGGGCGGGCGTTTGTGCTCTTGGAGCTGTAGTGGCAAAGCATGCTGGAGATCAACAGTTGCTTGACTATTACTTGACCCAATTCAAAAAGGTTATGTTTTTCTATTTATTATATATATATCTTTTGGGTCTGTGAAGGATGAGAATGATAGGTAATAATATTTTGTGGTGTTGTTTGTTGTCTGGCTGATTTACCAATTTCATGAGTTGGGACAGATTAAGCTGTCTAGGGGTCTACCTGATGAATTATTATATGGAAGAGCTGGATTTTTATGGGCTTGCTTGTTCTTGAACAAACACATTGGGGAAGGGACTATTCCTTCTACAACCACTGTAAGTCTCTCGAGATGGTAGTCCTTATCTTTTGATAATTGGGTTGGAACTTATACTTAGGAAAAATTTGTGCAGCGGCAAGTTGTTGATGATATTATTAGCAATGGAAGGGCATTGGGGAAGAAAGGCAAATGCCCACTTATGTTTGAATGGTATGGAGAGAAGTATTTGGGTGCTGCCCATGGCTTGGCAGGTATTATGCATGTTTTGATGGACATGGACCTAAAGCCTGATGAGGCTCAGGATGTTAAAGGCACCCTTAAGTACATGATCAAGAACCGGTTTCCAGGCGGGAACTATCCCGTTAGTGAAGAAGATAGAAAAAGGGATGCTCTTGTTCATTGGTGTCATGGAGCTCCTGGGATTGTGCTTACACTTGCCAAGGCAGCTAAGGTAAAGTTTTCTTGTTATCAAATGGAATCCTCTTGTGTACTTGGCATGTAACAATTTTTTTCCCTTTAAATTGGCAGCAATGTGTTTTATATTCTTTTTATCAAGGTGCCTAAAGTAAATTGTTTGTGGTTGTCAATTATCAAGTGAAATATAGCATTATGTGAAGTAAATATTGTGCATTTTGTATGAGGTGTGATTTAGACAATGTTCTCTCTGTCACATTATCAAGAATGTCTAGGAAAATAATGGTAGCAGTTTTCTTAGATATGTATGTATTGTATAATGCACATATGTATATACTAAATATATATTCCTAATGATCCTCTTTCTTTTCGTAGGAGTATTCTAATAGCTTGTTTCATTCATGAATAACATTTTCCTGGAGTTAAATGCATATTAACTTTTTTTCAAGATTGCTTATAGACATCTGTATGGTCACAAAGAACATTCTATAGAAGATAGCAGAATAGGGGGAGAAAAGGGGAAAAAAATAACGGATATGCTATTTGGTTCTGATGGCTTCTACTTATAACAGCATTGCTAAAACATTTATGTGGAATATGTCTATATTTAGGTTTTTGGAGATAAGGAATTTCTTGAAGCAGTAACGGAATCAGCAGAGGTGGTGTGGAACCGTGGTTTGCTCAAGAGGGTTGGAATTTGCCATGGTATTAGTGGAAACACATATGTGTTTCTCACACTCTACAGATTAACAGACAACACGGAGTATTTATACAGGGCGAAGGCATTTGCTTGCTTTCTACTTGATCAAGCTCATAAGCTTATATCGAAGGGAGAGATGCATGGAGGTGATCGCCCTTATTCTCTTTTTGAAGGGATGGGAGGTTTGGCATATCTTTTCTTGGACATGATCGAACCTTCTGAAGCTCGGTTCCCAGCATATGAGCTCTGATGCTTTGGAGTATGCATGTTTGGAAGTCATATTGCCTACTGTAATTCACTTGTATACGTGTATGTGAAAATAATCAATAGGATTTTTCTTCTCTGTGTGAAAAGTAATTATGTTGTAATTGTACCTTATGTTTTTTTGACATCTTCTTGATCTCTAGAGATTCATTAAACTTCTGTCCGATTTCCATTTAAACTTTTAATTGATTGCTTAGATGCTACGCCAATCCTCTACTCCAGTCTCATAAAAATGGTTGCTCAACTTTTTTTTAGGGTCTCACCTCATTATCCTTTGATGTGACAGACCTTACTGCTCATATATGAACTTCGGGTGCTCGTAGTCTAGAAGGATATGATATGTATCTAATACTAAGAGAAATAGAAAATTAGCACTGTTTGAATAGAAACTTGTAAAGATAACAAAATGAAAGGAAAGGGAAAGGAAAACAAATGAAGGTTTCTTGATCAATTTCATTGAAATCAGAGTGATTCATACACTCGCTTCGCCAATATCTGCTGTAAGTATCAGCCTTACAACAATTTATTCTGCTGCTTATAGCTTAGCTATCCAAATATCCTTATTCTCTTAGAGCAACCTCATCAAACTTCATGTTTGTTGAGGAAAGTAATGAGGAGCTGATTAACCTGCTCTGGAAGTTGTTCTTGAACAAAATGATTTCCTTCTGGCATGAAGGTGATGTCTAGATTGGGAACAAACTGCTTAACAAACCCAGTTCTCATGTAGTCCTCCATACCTGGGAATTTCATGAAATAGTCCTTTTCACCCATGATCAGTAAAGATGGAGCTGTGATTTTTGGATCAGTTAAACCATAATCTATCTCGAATGTCCTGCATCATAGATCAACTTGTTTGTCGATTTCAATGACTTAGAAGATAGAAATACCTTCATATGCTGTGAGAAATTATGTGCATAGTTTAGGGAAGCTTTCTGGTTACCTGTAAGGAACCTGCAATGCAGTTCTGAAACCAGATTTCTCATATAGGCTAGCATAGACATTTAAATCTTCCTCGGATAACCATGGTGGTAATGGTGTAGATGGGTCAACCAAGTCCAATATCTCCTGATCATCACCAGCTACTTGTAGTTCACTTCTACAGAACAGAATGTAGATTTTTCTTATCACTGTCTTAACATCAAAGCGGCCAAAATCTGCTTCAGCCCTCCCAGGTTCCTGAAATTCCCATCCGAAATGCTTCAATTTCTCATGCAGCTTCAAATCAACATTGACAAAGATGATGAAGGAAAGAATTTTTCCTTACCTTCCACCTCATTATGTAGAAGCCTCTGGGTAGGAGATCAGTTTGGATAGCTGAAGGACCTGGTAGCAGGAAAGGAATGCCTAGAGTTACCATACCTGCAACTCTTTCAGGGTGAATAACTGCCAACAAGAACGTTGGTACAGCTCCAAAATCCTTTCCGACAACAAATACCTGGTATGGTATATGTTCAAAAATTCAACTTTTGATATGTTACACAAAATATTTTAAGATGCATGATTTGAATATACGTGTTCATGAGATGGTGGATCCTAGTAAACTAAGTCTGATCTTGGAAATAATCTTTCAACGAACGCTGAAGGGAGAACAGGAGAATGTTCCCACATGACTTGTATAATCCTTTGGTCTCTTATGGCATACAAAATAATTGTAATTGTTGGTATCTTTTTGCTATATTTTGTTTGTTCTTCTGATTATTTCTTCTTTTTCCTTGTTCTTTTCTCTCTTTCTTTGGGTAAGATATTCGTTTCTCTATTTAATGCCAAAGAGATGACCGTATAATGGTGAGGTTGTTTGGTATCCAGTGATTGTAGAATGCCAGATTATTAAATGGTAGGTAGGCACACTTGTTTCGGATGCCAAAACAACAAAAAGGATATAGGCAAAACGAAAAGGTCAACAAGTAGAGGGAAGACTAACCATAAGCTGAGTTTTAACAGGGACTTCAGACACCTTGGGAACTTTTAGACCTTAAGAGAACAAATGTCAGTAGGCAGTCAAGAACTTTATTATTACATGCTGCTCATACAAGCGTCTAGATGATCTGTAAAACAACATAGAATGACCATGGAAGAAACAGGGTAGAGGAAGGGTGGCCAGCACAATTAACTCTCTTTGGGTGACTACAGAGATTTGAACTTGCTGTGGAATATTTCTTGTGAGCCAGAGTTGGTAAGTTACTGTAATTTTGAGCAAGTTTGTCGCTATGATTCCATCAAAATGCAAGTAGAAGGCCATTCCCGCAGTAGTAAGAAGAATGGAATACTACTGGATGTGGGTTCAGACCCGTGATCTACTAGTAAGAAGAATGGAACCCTTTATCCCTTGGACAACCAACTGTGATTGTGCATATGTTGCAGAACATTAATTTCAATCTTGCTTACAGAGTGTAATATTGGTTACTTGTATATTTGTTTCTTGTTATTCCTTTGCATCTTCACCTTATATAACTTTAAGAGGAGAGAGTTGATTACCTTGCTGATGTTCAAGGAGTCCAGAAGCGAAACAACATCGTCGACAAGGTCACCCAAGTTTGCTTTCTCGGGCTCTGCAGGGTGATCCGAGAGTCCATACCCCCGGAAATCGATAGCAATTGCTCGGTAGCCATTGTTAGCTACTTCAACCATCTGGTGCCTCCATGAGTACCAGATTTCTGGGAATCCGTGCAAGAACATCACCACCTTAGGACCTGATCCTCAACACAAAAACAAAACCAATCCTCATTACAAGATTCAGAAAATGACCGAAGAGAAATGGTGTTTCTAATCCTACCAGTTCCAGTCTCAGCCACATGAAGCTTGAGTCCTCTTACTTCTACATGGCTGTGCTTGATTTCTAACTTCTCCATTATTACTCTGTAACAGAGAGAAGCAGTGAAGGAAGATATATATATATATATATACACGCACATTATAAAAAAACAAAACTTGTTGAGATCATGTATCTATTATTATTATTATTATTATCATCATATTATCGTTATCGTTATTATTTTATTATATTATTGATTATTATATAATGGGTAAAAGTCATCTGGTTGGAGGAATCAACGTTGTTGTGGGATTGGCCTGTAGCGAGAGTAGTTTGGAGAAGGTTCCTATGGGAAGAAGACAGAAAGGGAGTTCTTCAATACGGATGAAAGCAAATATTGTAGTTGTTAAAAATATTTTAAAAAATTATTTTTAAATATAAAAATATAATATTTTATATAATAAATAAAAATTATATAAAAATAAATAAATTAATTATTTTAATTATTTAAATAATATTATTTTAACATTTGATTAAATTTGGGCCGGGGACGGCCCAAGTTTTCATTATTAGAGAAAAGCCCAGAATTTTTATAAACTATAAATTTGGTAATTAATCTTTTCGCATTTTCCGGAATTTACCCCCCAAATCCCATTGTCTTCATTTTCTCCCTCTCTCAGACTCGTCAGTCAGAGCCACCGCCGACCAACCGTCACCTCTTCTCCTTCCTCTCCCCCACACCTCTACTTGCCAGCTTCTCACTAACTTCACTCATCAGTTCGACCGCATACCGTCTCACACGCACGGTCACGGCGCTTCGCACTTCTTGCGCGATCACTACATTCGCACCTGTCGCTGCGCTCCTCCCTGTCGTCCGCAATTTTTATTTTGCCGATCGTGCTTCACTTAAAAGGAAGAAGAGCTCGGGTATGTTCTTTTGCCTTTTATTGCTCTACTTCTTTGCATTTAGTTCACTGGCAGTGATGATTAGATATTAGTAGTATTACTGCCAGCGATGATTAGATATTAGTAGCGTTCATGATTCTTATTCTCGTTATGGTATTTCTCTTTGTTAGTTCCTTCTTCTGGATATGTAGGTGTCAAGGAAAATTTTGAGTATGATATCGTAAATTGTGAATTTCTGATATGATGTTCTGAATTTGAAAGTAGATTCAGCTTCGGAATTTCTTTTTCCTATTTGTATTTATGTTTTTGCTGAACTTTGTTCTGCAGTATTACTACTTTGTCGTTGCACTGATTCTCTTCTGGGCCTTCTTTGCAGGCTTCTCTGTTGTAAATTAAAAAATTTGTCGTAGTGAAGAATATAAACATGTGTGTGTATTTTGTGCGTATATTTCTTTTTTCGGGGATTTTTTTTTTCTACATATAGTTATATGCATGCATACATGAACTATTTTGCTTTCATTTCTTTAAATGAAAATGATGAAAAAGAGTAAATGCATGTATGGTTGTTGATAATAAAAAGTTCTGTTTATCTCGTAGAAATTTGTTTTTTTTTTTAATTTTTACTTAATATTATATGCATATATACTCACACTTTCTTTTCTGTTTGTACATGCACACATATGAAGACATATTATATTAATATACAAATAAATTATCATATGTATATATGGATGTATATATTCATGTAAATATGTTCTTATATTTTTATATTTATGTATATTTCTAGATATACATACATGTATCTGTATTTATGCATACATGTATGTGTAGAAAATATTTATACAGGAAATAAAAGAATTACAAAATGTTTCATGGACTAAAATGTACATTAAAATCCTGTCCAACCAAATCAGAACCCAGGAAAGAGGAGTTTTGCAAAGGATTTATATTTGTTCTAGTATGCTAATGATACAATTCAGTTCATTAAAAAAAAAAAAGAGAAGCTGATCTTTTCTATACTGATAAGTACAAGTTTGCAATGAGGGTTCTGGAAATGGTTTGTTGATCTCTCTGTGTTGCTGCTTTACTTTCGTCTTTTGCTGCTGTAATACATAGGATTTGTGTCTATATTTGATTTGCTTGAAAAACTGAAATTAACTGAGATGAGCAAAAACAAGAGAAAATTAATGTAAATGACTGG
This sequence comes from Carica papaya, assembly GCF_054855325.1. NCBI lineage: Eukaryota > Viridiplantae > Streptophyta > Magnoliopsida > Brassicales > Caricaceae > Carica > Carica papaya. Next base: position 43,549,035 of record NC_142313.1, on the reverse strand, counting down.
GCATTTTCTTTTCCTGGAACTTCTTCCTGAAACAAAAAGAGCCTAATAGTTTTGCTGACCCAGATTTTTTTCTTTTTTGGCTTTTAGGAGTGTTTGACTGTGGTCTTTACCTCAAGTGCCCCTTGTTTTGGAACTAGGGCTTTCTTGCACTGTCTTGCCATCTTTTGTTTATTTATTTTTGTCTCTTTTAAATAATAGTAGATTTTCCTGGTTGAAATTAATACAGCAAAGTATTTGATTGCGGTATAAAACAAGAAAAAAGTATTGACTTTTTCATTTTCTTTTTACTTTTTTTGGAGAGAAAAAATGTATCATTTTCTTATTTCAAGAAGGCAAACAGTGTTATCTTTTAAACTGGGTACAATCACTGAAAAGATGATAGAGAGCCTTATTTTCGGTAGATTCTAATGTAGCTTAAGATTGCTTTATGGTTGCATCTATTTAGGATCTAACTGTTAAAGGTTCAATTGTGTTGAGAAATAGGTCTACAAAATCATGTATGAGAATGTACATGGTTTTGAGAAATAGGACTAGAAGCTATGAAATGAGAAGCTTTGTGTGGAGGTCACTTTATCCTGTCTGAGAAGATTTTGGGCCTTTCATGATTTTCTCTACTCCTGTGTAGGTTTGCTTTCTTTTCTACAAGAGCGCACCCCCTTTGTGCCCTTCTATGTTATACTTTTTTTTTTTTTTTTATCTCAAATAACCGCAAATTTTTTTCCAAATAAAGTCAGTTTCAGAGGTGGGAGAACAGCCCATAAGTAACATTGAAAATAGGTGCTTGCTTGGAACGATGAGACATTATTTCCCTATGATATTTGATTGTTCTTCAGGAAGCTATTTCAAATTCTGGATGAATTGATTATGTTATGCCTCTTGTTTGTGGTTCGGGCATTTATTCTCCTTATTTGCAGCCTGATGTGGAACTTGAATTGATACTTAGAAGATGACTATTTTCTCCTACTCAAGCTGTGTTTGTTTTTAAATTTTTCCTTTTCTATTGGTGCTTTACCTATAAGGTTACAATGATTATTGGATATGTTGTTTTTTTTTTCGGAATGAAGAGAGTTGGAAGCAAAAGTTCTCAATTATTGATGTGTATAAATAATGTCTGGTGATCCTAGTGTGGCAATGAATTATGTGGATGAGGATGCTTCTTCTGGCTCTGGTGATGATGTGAACATGTTAGATGGACACAACAAACGTCCATCAGGGACAGCATCTGGTTCTGGACGTCGCAAGAGAAGTCGTAAAGCTACAGGTGATGCTATTGTGGATGCTATGCTAGAAATTGCAACTGCTTCAAGAATGAGGGCTACTGCAATTTTGAAGAATGAGGACAGGTTTTCTATAAGCAAATGCATCAAAGTACTGGATGAGATGCAAGGTGTTGATCAACGGACGTACTTTCTTGCCTTGGATTTATTTGAGAACCCCAATGCCCGAGAAACATTCATCTCTCTCAAGAGTGAGAAACGGTTGCCATGGTTACAGGGGAAGTGTAGAGTTGAATAGTTGGGATGATACTACTATTTGTTACCTTGGTTGGGGTCTATACATTGATAGTTTTGCCAAGGAACTCTTATACTTGCAACCGGTTATCTTCATATTTGATGGCCAATTCGTTTATTTATTAATCTCCATTTGTTATTTTTTTTTTAATATTCTTCGCATACTTTTGTGTTTGGGGGCTATTATTTATGAATGAAATGCTGAGAATGCACTATGTTCTTGTATACTGTATTTAATCTTTACAGATACATCACCTAGGATGGAAGACTTTGACCTAGAATTGGATGAAATGGAATTAGTTGCTGCTGCTGCTGGTTACTATTATTATAACAGTATAACGAAGCAGCCTCATCCTAGTTTGTCACCCAAAGACAGTGGATTTATGGCTGAAGTACTGGAGGGACCTGATGAGATATGCCGGGATATGTTTAGGATGGATAAACATGTCTTTCACAAATTATGTGACATCCTTCGACAGAGAGGCATGTTGCGCGACACTGCTGGTGTTATGATAGAGGAACAATTGGCAATTTTCTTAAACATTGTGGGTCTTAATGAACGGAATAGAGTAATCCAAGAGCGGTTTCAGCATTCAGGGGAAACCATAAGTCGACATTTCAACAATGTTTTGAAGGCAGTTAAGTCTTTGTCACGTGAATTCCTACAGCCACCTCCTCTCACCACGCCTCCAGAAATTCTCAATAGCAGTAGATTTTACCCACATTTTAAGGTTCTTTTTCTATGAAGCCTGTCTTCTCTTTTTGTGTGCGTTATCATATGTCATTCACTTGACTCATTTGCCATCAGGATTGTATTGGGGTCATAGATGGCTTGCAAATTCCTGCAAATGTCCCAGCAAAAGACCAGTCTCGGTTCCGTAACAAGAAAGGCTTTTTGTCTCAAAATGTTCTGGCAGCTTGCACGTTTGATCTACAGTTTATATTTGTATACCCCGGTTGGGAAGGTTCTGTAGCAGATTGCCGTATGCTGAGAGCAGTTTTACATGATCCAGATCAGAATTTCCCTCAGGTTCCCACAGGTTGAACATTCAACTTTCTCCATTTTACTTAAATAAGTGTTTCTTCTGCTTTTCCTTAATGTCTGATGGAGGCATTAATCTTTCAATGTTACAGCAAAATATTATCTGGTTGACAGTGGATATATAAATATGGAAGGATTTATTGCTCCATATCCAGGTGTTCGGTATCATCTCCATGAGTACAGAGGTGCTAGTCAACTGCCTCGAAATGCAAAGGAACTCTTTAACCACCGGCACTCTTGCCTAAGAAATGTGATTGACCGGTGTTTTCATGTGCTGAAAACTCGATTTCCTATTCTCAAACTTGCCCCTCAGTATGCATTTCATATTCAGAGGGATATTGTAATTGCTGCGTGTGTTCTACATAATTACATCCAAAAAGAAGAAAAGAATGATTGGTTGTTTGCTGGTATCGAGGGGCTGGCAGAGGAAGAGTTGCCTGAGTTCGATGAACAACCTGAAATGCAGTTGACTTCCTCGATACAGGAACAAATTGGTTCAGAATTACGCGACTCCATTGCAGCAACTATGTGGAATGATTTTATGAGTAGGTGGGATGAATGGTGATTTGGCACAGGTAGGAATTAGGATTTGATAGAGAAGATGTATAGCATTTTTTTTTTCTAATGCTAGTTTTCGCCATGTTTATGTATGCATTCAATCCGGGCAGTGGTGGTTGTTAAAAGCTGTTAGGTGTTTTCGTGTGAATCCGGGAAGGTGAATGAGAAGAATTTGAATTTGGTATTTTACTTTCCAGTTTTTTAGGTTAAATTCATACTTCAGTTTTATTTTTCGATGATGTTTAATTTTTATTTCTTGTATTCGATTAGGTAAATTCAAATTTCATTAATCATGTGGGATCATATAATTAATTTTGGATTGTAGACTAAATTAGTGTTAAGAGGCTGTCGAGATTGACGTGAAAGAATTGGGATAACTATATTTATAGGTGCAAATATGAAACACGTTGATATAAATTATGCATTGGAATAAAAGATAATTCTGAATCAATTTTCTTTACGTGTAAGGAAGTTATAAGTAATGTAACTATGATACTCGTAAAGAATGATAAACATTGGTGACATACGTGCAAATCGAACAGAAAGAGGTTCCAACTCTGGTAGATTGGTACTCGATACGAATGAATTTCATTATTAACGTGAATCTTTTGATTGAGATTTTGTTCGAGTCTGATCTCTTTAGTGAAATAACTTAAATATGTTAAATAGTGAATTCTTCAGTAGCTAATGATTCATTCTTTCTACACGAAACGCTGGTTATTTCTCATGTCCATTTCACCACTCCCTGCTTCATCCTGAAATAGCAATTCAATTTGCTCCAATGATTTTCCTTTTGTCTCAGGAACAAGTGCGTAGATAAAGAGAACCGAAAGAGCTGAGATTCCTGAGAAGATGAGGAATGTTCCGGCAAAAGTAATTGCACCTGTGACGGAGAGAAAAGACATGGCAATCAAGCCACTAGAAACCCTATTCCCCACAACCCCAAGAGCCGTTGCTTGAGCGCGCAACTTCAAAGGGAAAACTTCAGATGTTAAAATCCAGCAAACAGGACCAATCCCCACAGAAAAGAAAGCCATATTTCCACAGACAAACAAAATTGCTAATGCAATTCCAGTCTGTCCATTCCCTAGGAAAGCAAGGGTAAGGCATAAACTGAACAAACAGACTGTCATGCCAATTGTGCTAATATAAAGCAAAGGTTTTCTGCCTAGTTTGTCAATCAGAAATGTGGGGACTAATATGAAGGCTGTCTTTGTAACTCCAACAGCAACTGTAGCCATAAGAAGCTTTGAATTGCTCTTAATCCCGGCTTCCTTGAAGATTTCAGGGCTGTAATACACAATGGCATCTGATCCAGTAATCTGCTGGAAACACTGGAGTCCAAGCCCGACTATAAGCATCCTACGAACTGAAGGGGAAGGCCTCAACAATTCGCGCCAAACAGCTTTCTCTTTGTATTTCTCTACATTAGCATGTCCAGCAGCAAGTTGTATTTCAGCAAATCTCTCCTCCACCTCTACCTCATTGTCACTTATTTTCAACAGGACTGATCTTGCTTCTTCTACACGGTTCTGCAAAACCAACCACCTTGGTGACTCAGGAATTACAAACAGTGCAATTCCAATAAAAATAGAGGGAAGAATTCCAACTGCCAGCATAATTCTCCAGTTTATGTGTACAGGAAAACCTGAAAACACATAATTCGAGACATAACCAAGCAAGATTCCTAAATTCATGAATATCTCTAGGAAGGAGGTGAGGAAGCCTCTTGTAACAGTGGGTGATATCTCGACAATATAGACTGGAGCAACTGTAACTCCTAAACCAATACCAATCCCAACCACAAGTCTTCCTATAATCAGTACTTGAAATGAAGGAGCAATTGTCATTATAGCAGCACCTGTTTGAAAGATGAAAGCGGCCAAGGCCATTGTCCACTTTCGACCTATAGAATCCGATATTCTCCCACCAGCTAAGCTGCCAAGAAGTGATATTATACTCAAAATCCCTACAAGAACTTCTTCCTGCTCCTCGGTTATCTTCAAATCTTCATGTATGAATATGATTGCTCCACTCATAACACCCAAATCTGAACAGTTGGGGATGAAATAAGGCTCGACAAAAGAATTTAATTCGTAACATAAAAATATTAAAAATATATTATCGAGAATTCATAGTTTTTTTATTTTTTTTTATTTTAATCTTTATTTAAATATATTACTATATAATAAAAATAAATAAAATGTAGTTAGAATAGGAAATATAATAAAAACATAATACATTATAAATAAATACCAACATAATAAAAATTTCATATTATATGTTATATAATAAGTAATAAGAATTAAATTTTTATTTATAAAATTAAATAAATATAAGTTAAATATATATATATATATATATATAAATGACATTTTCATTCTTTAACATAAGAATAGTAATATTCCTTCTTATTCTTATGTTTCTGATTTTTATTTCACTCCAATAACAAGCGTTTTTTTTTAAATCAAATAAATTATTTTTTTATTATTGATTATATAAAAAAAATCTGATAAAATATGCATAAATATATTGCTCGTAATCTCATCTAAATAGTAATCAAGTGTTAGAATTCTTACAAATGAGATGTCTGTTTATCGACCTACAACCACGTGTTTTTCATGTTTTTCAAATGAATTACTATTATGTAAATTTCAAATTTATATCTCAATATTTTGATTAAAAACTAAAATGAATATTCACACTATTATAATTATCTATTATCATCAAAATAATGCTAATATAATACACCGTTCATCACTGTACTAAAATAATTTAAAAATTTATTTATTCAAGTCTTTGAGATGTTATAGATAGTATGGAATGCATGTATTCATTGAGAATTGATTAAACCTTATAACTAACCCTAATTAAGCCTTAAACTAACAACACCTAAAGAAAGAGGATCTACAACTCTATAAGGAGTCAAGAGTAAATTAGGAAATAGGAAAATAATACGCAGGATAAAAAGGATAAAGCTTGTATAAGGGTAATTATATCTTTTCCATTATAATAAATTAGGTTCGAAGTTAGCTGAATAGAGAAATAGAAATAATAGATAAAGATCGCGACTTTTACTCCGATCGTTGTTCTGCTAATTAGTCGGTTATAACTTCCTACCTTTATAGCCTACATATAGGCATGTATTCAAAGAAGGAATCATCGAAAAATTATTGTAATAAGAGAATAAATCCTCTCTCAAATCTTGCCGACTCTTTTTGGCTTTTTCTCTCTTTTTCTTTTAGATCCGAACCAAGGATCAAATTCGTAGCAAACTCATCATGATTAAGCCTTGTAAGTTGTGAACTAAAACTTGTTTTGATCAGCTCATTTATTTGTTTAAATCACAAAATTTGGAGATGGATTCTTGAAATGCCAAAACAACAGCACTCAATAAACAATATTAATTTACAGATTTATATGTAAGAAAATCCAACTCCTAAAACAAAATGGTTTTGAATTTTTTTTTTTTTTTTTTTTTTTGCCTTTCTTCATTTTTGTTCAAACCTCGTATTAATTATTTGTAAGAATCACTGAATCTCTAAGAACTACCAGCATATGAAAAAAAAAAGAAGAGGTAATTTACCATAACCAAGAAGGACATTGTTCAGAGAAGCATAAACAGCACAGGCAAGAACATATTTCCTGGTGTTTCTACTCCTATCCTCTTGATGATGATGATGATGATTCCCATCATCGCATTCCTCTGCAACCTCAGAATCCATCCTCCTGTATTTGTTCTTGTTTCCCAAAAAGACAGCAGATAAATCCATTTGTCCATCATCATTTTCTCGGTAACCAACCAGACCCATCTCTTACGACTCTGTTCTTGATAAGAAGAACAGAGAACCAAGACAGACCCAGAAGATGTTTGGCCTGTTTTTCAACAGCAGAAAATTATTTTTCAGTCATGGAAGATTTGGGGTTTTAGATCTGGAAAAGGTGGATACTGTTCATATAGTCAATCTGAAGATTAATTTTTAAAGAATTTTTTCTTGCATGTGAGGAAAAAAAAAAAAAAAAAAAATTGGAAACATCCCAAAGGCCTTGACTTTTTTAAATGATGGAGTTTTCAAGGTAACGGTACTTCTACTACGGTGTATAAAATGAGCAAGTTTTCTTTTTCTCTATGGATTAAATTTGGATCTTTTCTATTTTGTCATTATTATCAATTTTTGAAACACAAGGCAAAGAGTCAGGATCACCTATGAGATTCCATGCTCTCCAGCTCTGGTAATATTTTACTCTTTGCTATCAACTATCTTTTGATCGGATAGTTAGTACTATAGATTTTTGTCGCTGCGTTTCTCGCTGTTTTATGGTATTTCTCTTTGGAAGTTCCTTCTTACCTGGATACACAGGTGTTTGTCAAGGAAAATTCTGAGTTTGATATCATAGATTCTGAATTTCCGATATGATGTTCTGAACTTGAAATTAGATTCAGCTTCGGAAATTCTTTTTTTTTTTTTTTTTGGCATTTGTATTTATGTTTTTGCTGAACTTCATTCTGCAATATGATTACTTTGTCATTTCTCCGATTCTCTTCTGATCCTTCTTTTCAGGCTTTTCTGTTGTAAAGGATTTATATTTGTTCTGTATTGCTGTTTTACTTTCATCTTCTGCTGCTGTAATTCAAAGCATTTGCGTTCCATATTTGATTTTCTTGAAAAACTGAAATTAACTTGTATGAGCAGAAGAAAAAATTGATGTAAATTAATGGGCATTTTCTTTTCCTGGACTTTCTTCCTAAAACAAAAGGAGCTTAATAGTTTTGTACTGTGGTGTCAAGAACTGTCTTACCATCCTTTGTTCATTAAGTTTTTATCTTTTTCAAATAATTAGTAGATTTATCTGGTTGAAATTTTAAAAAGAAAAACTTGAAGAACAATTTTCCCAGAGCATTTCCATTGTAATAATATGATACAAGGAAGAACAGCTTCCTTGCAGTACAAGTAACAAATTACAGCAATGATGTGAATGCATTATTTAAAGGCTTTCTCTTTTGATGAATAAATTCTACAAGAGAATTGGTATATAAACAAAAGTTATTCACAGGGTTCTCTCGCTCTTCTCTCTAAAGCAAATGGGAAGCAATTAAAGATAACATAAAACTTCCTCGCTATCGCAAGTAAAATAAATTTTTGTTGAAAAAATGTAGGGCTCTTGGGGAAATCTCTTTCATGGTTCAAACTCTGGCAGATTGGTATTGGACAAGAATTCCATCATCGAAGTGAATATTTCGATTGAGATCTTGTCCGAGTCTGATCTCTTAAGTGAATAACTGACTTGGATATGTTAAATAATGAATTTTTCTGTAGCTAATGACTCATTCTTTCTGCATGAGATGCTGAACATCTCCCATCTCCATTTCACCACTCTCTGCTTCATCCTGAAATAACAATTCAATTTGCTCCAATGATTTTCCTTTTGTCTCCGGAACAAGTGCGTAGACAAAGAGAACCGAAAGAGCTGATATTGCTGAGAAAATGAGAAATGTTCCAGCAAACGTAATTGCACTTGAGACCGAGAGAAAAGACATGGCAATCAAGCCACTGGAAACCCTATTCCCCATGGCTCCAAGAGCCGCTGCTTGAGCACGCAACTTCAAAGGGAAAATTTCAGATGTCAAAACCCAGCAAACAGGGCCAATCCCCACAGAAAAGAAAGCCACATTTCCGCAGACAAACAAAATTGCTAATGCAATCCCAATCTGTCCGTTCCCGAGGAAAGCAAGGGTAAGGCCTAAACTGAACAAACAAACCGTCATGCCAATTGTGCTGATATAAAGCAAAGGTTTTCTGCCTAGTTTGTCAATCAGAAATGTGGCGACCAATATGAAGGCAGTCTTCGTAACGCCAACAGCAACTGTAGCTGCAAGAAGCTTTGAATTGCTCTTAATCCCAGCTTCCTTTAAGATTTCAGGGCTGTAATATACAGTGGCATCTATTCCAGTGATCTGCTGGAAACACTGGATTCCAAACCCGACTATAAGCATCCTACGAACTGAAGGGGAAGGCCTCAACAATTCACGCCACACAGCTTTCTTTTCATACTTCTCTGCATTAGCAAGTCCAGCAGCAAGTTGTATTTCAGCAAGCCTCTCTTCCACCTCTGCCTTATTGTCATTTGTTTTCAACAGGACTGATCTTGCTTCATCTATTCGGTTCTGCAAAACCAACCACCTTGGTGACTCAGGAATTACGAACAGTGCAACCCCAATAAAAACTGAGGGAAGAATTCCAACTGCCAGCATAATTCTCCAGTTTATGTGCACCGGAAGACCTGAAAATGCATAATTTGAAACATAACCAAGCAAGATCCCTAAATTTATGAATATCTCTGGGAAGGAGGTGAGAAAGCCTCTGGAAACAGTGGGTGATATCTCGGCGATATAGACTGGAGCAATCATAACTCCTAAGCCAATACCAACCCCAGCCAGAAGTCTTCCTATCATCAGTACTTGAAATGAAGGAGCAATTGCCATTATAGCAGCACCAGTTTGAAATATGAAAGCAGCCAAGGCCATTGTCCACTTTCGACCTATAGAATCCGATGTTTTCCCACCAGCTAAGCTGCCAAAAAGTGATACTATGCTCAAAATCCCTACAAGAACTTCTTCCTGCACCTCGGTTATCTTCAAATCTTCATGTATGAATATGATTGCTCCACTCATTACACCCACATCTGGACATTTAGGGATAAAAAATATACATAAATATATTGCTTGTAGTCTCATCTAGACAGTAATTAGGTGCAAGAGTTCATAACGGAGATAAAATAAATGAGATGTATGCTTGTAGACCTGCAACCATATATTTTTCATGCTTTTCAAATGAACCATATTGCTCTGTAAATTTTAGATCTTTAGCTATGGGCAAAAACTAAAACGGGTTTCATTATAAAGGCCTATTATCTTCTACATAGTGCTGATATGCAATGTACGTATTCACTGAGAATTGATTAAGCCTTGTAACTAAACCTCATTAAGCCTTAAACCAGCAACACCTAAAGAAAGAGGATCTAGAACTCATCCTAATTAAGCCTAATAAGTTAAGAACTAAAACTCATTTTGATCAGCACATTATATTTTAAAATCACAAAATTTGGAGATGGATTCTCGAAATGCCAAAACAACAGCATTGAATAAAAAAATATTAATTTACAGATTATATGTAAGAAAACCCAACTCAACTAAATGGTTTTGATTTGTTTTGTCTTTCTTCTTTTTTGTTCAAACCCTTGTATTGATTTACAAAGTCGAAAGAGAGCAAGCCAAGAATCAGCCCCAATCTCTAAGAATTTAACCAGCATATGAAAAAAAAAAAAAAAAGAATAAACCAGGAGAAAAAAAAAAGTCAAACAGAAAGCATATGAACTTGCAAAAACAGCAATGGGTAACAACTCCTCTTCCACCAAAGATTCAAGCTTTGAAAAAAGAAAAAAATAATAAACAGAGGGAGTTTACCATAACCAAGAAGAACATTGTTCAGAGAAGCGAAAATGGCACAAGCAATAACATATTTCCTGGTATTTCTACTCCTATCCTCTTGATGATGATGATGATGATGATTCCCATCATCGCAGTCCTCTACAACCTCAGAATCCATTCTCCTGTACTCGTTCTTCTTCCCCAAAGAAACAGCAGACGTATCCATTTCGCCATTCCCATTTTGTTGGAAACCAACCAGACCCATCTCTTACAACTGTTTTCCGGATCAGAAAAACAGAGAACCAAGACAGACCCAGATGATGTTTGGCCTTTTTTTACCAGCAGAAAACGATATTTCAGTCGTGGAGGATTTGGGGGTTTAGATCTGAAAAAGGGGGTGAAAGAGAAAAGTCTTAAGCAAGGTGAAAAAGACAGACCCAGAAGATTAATTCTAAAAAGAATTTTGCTTGCCGGTTAAAAATACTTGGAAACATCCCAAAGGTCTTTGACTTTCTTCTCTTTAATAAGCTTTAATGGAGTTTTCAAGGTAACAGTACTTCAATTAAGGTGTATAAAATAAGGAAGTTTTCTTTTTTTCTATAAGATTAAATTTGGATCTCTTCTATTTTATCAGTATTATCAAAGCTTGAAACACAGGACCTACCTCTGAGATTCCACGATCTTCAGTTCTTACAATACTCTACTCTTTGCTGCCGACTTTCAAAATTTCAAGAACCAGTTTTAATTTTGTAAGAACTACAATTATTTATTTTATCTTTTTGAACCCATATTATAAAAAGATGAAATTACAAAAATAAAAAATTTGATACACTAGAAATGGAAAAATTGATATGTAAATATCATTATTACTTAAATTATATATATTTATATATATAAGGTAATATATCAACATTTAAGGCAAAAAAATACATTAATCCTAGATTTAAAATAGGTTTTGAAAATTCTTATCTTATATAAATACTTTTTTTTTTAAATTTTCCAAAACCACAAAATATTTACTAATCCAATTTAATTCTTTTACATTTCTCTAAATTGATATTAATTAATTTGTAGATTTACATTTCATGCAAAATTCGTGTCACCCACTTTGTCGGGCACCGTAGAGAATTATTATATTGACAACTTGTCTTTTAAATATAAGATAAAATTTCAATTTGCAATTTATTATTTGAAACTTTTTAATTTAAAATCTAATGATTTTTTTTTATAATATCATTTCGTAGATAGAGACATTAGTTTAATTAATTATTTAATTAATTCATATAATAAATGCACTATTTAATTTCTTTTTATTTGTTAATATTCACGAATTCATTAGTTCGAGTAGTATTTAAATTATAATGTCGTAAAATTTTGTGATTCTTTTTCTAAAAAAATAAATTAAATTTTTAATAAATTGTAACTATTTCAATAAAAAAAAATTCTAACTATCGTAAAATATTTATTTCGTATAAAAATATAATAGATTCGTTGAAATTTAATTCAATTTGATCATTACAGTTTTATTAAAATATTTTATTATAATTAAATTAAATATTATAAATTAATCACTATTAATTTATAATATATTTTTATAATTACGAATTTATAATATTGTTATACCCATAATTAATTTTAAAATTAATGTATAAAATATAATTTATAAATTTATAAATTTTTATTCAATGTAAAAATTAGAAAAAAAAATATGTGGATGATAAAATTGAAAATAATTTTAAAAAAAATGGGTGAAATTTTGGGTTTTGGGAATTTTTTTTTAAAAAAAGTAGAAACTGTGAGTCAAAACGTAATTTAGAAAAAATGTGTTACGTAGAACCGCCTAGTCAGTAGCCCCGACAAACCGGAGCGTGTCGTGTGGTAAGGCACACTGACACGGTACCACAACGGAGGCCACACTGGTAATCCGTGTGCCCGCGATCGAACGGTCTGAATTTGTTCCTGCGCACGTGGACAATCCGGATCCGTTCCCTCCTCACGCGCAATTGGACAGTCGCGATTAAACGCGATGAACGGCTCATATTTATTTCTTATTTAAACACGATCGTACAGTTCATATCAAATCGTGATGAATGGTTTAGATTCATTTACTCTTTAAATGTGATCGGACAGTTGAGATTAAATGCGATGGACGATCCAGATTAAAGAAAGACAAATATAAATACTTCATTTCACACTGAACCATAACCCAAGCTGCCAACCCCCCGTCGGAGAAGAAGAACCAGTCACCGGAGAAGGGAGTCGTCCGCTACATGCCGTCACGACAGAGCCACCTCCGACTGCCAAAAAAGGTTGACCGAAGAAAAATACCCAACCGCGAAGGTGAGCTGGCAGAGCTGCCACGCCGAAAAATTCCACCGCCGATAAGTTTTATTTTTCGACTTTTTTTAGCCAATTGAACCCCCTTAATATTTTTTCTCGTAAAAATCAATATAAAACTGGCCGAAAACGGTCAGTCCGAGACAAATCATCACCGTGGGCCGATGCCACCATGCCGGAATTCTGAAATTGGCCAAAAAATATTTTTAACACTAGTTTTGAGTTTTTTGAGATATTTTTAAGTACTTGAAGTGTGTTTTAACATCCTAAGAAAAATTCATGAAACTCGAGAACCGCCAATAGGTGCAGTTGAAAGCTTAGTATTTAGGATATCGATTCGAGTAAGAATCTCTCACCTTATTCCCTGTTATGGAATTTAAATTTAATTATAAATAATACGGTATTTTACGTAATTTAAAAAACATCAGTAATTTATGACATGGTACTAATGGAGGCAGAACCGGTTATTTATTACTGTTTATCCTATTTTAACTGATTATTTGATCTTACAATTTTGAATGAATAATAATGCACTAGAATTAGTAAGATGATTTAGTTGTATTTCTTGTATGCATGTATTGCTTGTTCTGCGTGATTTACCGTTAAATTGTGAAACTAAAAATTAAATATAAACAAAAAATTGTTTGATTAAGTGAATGAATGAATGTAGTCTTACTAGATATCTTGGGAGATGGTGGATGGACCATGTATATAGGGAACCTTACCGTGAATGTTGCCTCATATCGGACGAGGTATCGAGGATTGGTAATTTGGCATTCATGCAGTTGAAGAGTCATAAAAAAAACTACCTCATCCATGACTTAGAACTTGCCGCAATTATCCACGCTTTGAAGACTTTGCGCTATTACTTGTATGGGAAGACCTTTCAGATCTATACCAACCATAAGAGCTTGAAATACATATTCACTCAAAAAGATCTCAATATGCGTTAGAAAAGATGGATAGAACTCCTCAAAGACTATGACTACAACATCTTGTATTACCAAGACAAAGAAAATGTGGTAGCCGGTGCACTCAGCAAAAAAAGTACAGGTATATGTGCTTACTTAATGGTTTCAGAATGCAGGGCAATAGGGGCTGCACAACAGGTACGACTTCAGGACCTGAAGAGAGTTACATGTTTGGCCCACCTGATTGTTCAATCAGAGTTGATCTAGAGAATAAAGGAAGCCCAATCCGCCAATTCCACCCTAGCAGCCCTTAAAAAAGATGCAGAACATGGAGTAAATTCAGAATTTCGAGTCTATGCCGATGGATTGCTTAGATTTCAAAACAGGGTGTGTGTTCTATGTGACAGTGAGCTGAAAAGGGACATCATGACCGAGGTCCATAACTCAAAGTTTATCATGCATCTCGAAAGCACTAACATGTATCAAAGTACGCGATCCTAGTTTTGGTGGAACGGGATAAAAAGAGATATGGTCGAATTTGTTTCCAAGTGTTTAGTATGTCAGCAAGTCAAGGTAAAACATCAACGCCCAGGCAGGCTACTTCAGCCATTACTAATTCCAGAGTGGAAGTGAGAACATATCACAATAGATTTCGTGACAAGATTACCTAGGGCATGCTCGGGACATGATGTCATTTAGGTAATTGTTGACCAGCTCACCAAGTCTTCCTACTTCTTGGCCATCAAGATGACCGACCCATTGGACAAACTAGTAAGAATGTATATTCGGGAGATAGTCAGATTATATGGAGTGCCTGTAACGCCCAAATAATTTCAGCATTTTTTTATTATTTTTATTAATTTTATTTATTTAGTTTAATTTTTTAAAAAAAAAGCCACGTCAGCAGCCACGTCAGCAGCCACGTCAGCGGTCCAGTCAGCAGCCCTGGCCAACCAGGACCTGCCGCGTGGCAAGACTACGTCGACCAGGGAACGACCACGTGGGCGACCCGCGCGTGCGCGATCGGACGGCCCAGATCAAGCGTACGCATAGACGGCCCAGATGTAATCGCACGGACGGCCCAGATTCAATCAAAAACGGACGGTCCATATTTAATCAAAATGGACGACTGAGATCAAAAGGCAAAAGGGTATAAATAGAACCCCCACACCTGACCACAAAAACCCTAGCCGCCTGCCCTCGCCGGAGAAGACGAACCAGACGCCGGAGGAGCCGGCTGCTGCCACCCGCCGCCGCACCGGGGAGTTTTCCGACCGTTGATCGAGGTAAATTTCATACCCCTGACTCGTTTTTCCACGCTGAGTTCTCCTGTGGCCAAATCGGAGCCAAAATCCCGGCTAAACGGCCGGAAAACACGGCTGAAACCCAGCGGCGCCGCCGCGCCCCTCCTCGGTTTTTGCCTCCGATGAAGCCCTTCTCGACCTCCGTTTGATGCAATTTTTATATCACCGTGATCACCATTCTTTTCTCTACAGGTTAATCGAAGCCGAATCACCAAAACATGAATCTCGTCGGAGAGCCACCGCACCCGAGAGCAACGCCGCCGGTAAGCTTCGGTTTTTCGCAATTTTTTGGCCCCCCGAGGGCCTTAGGGTTGTTTTATCACAGAGACTGATGTAAATGTGGCCGAAAGGGGTCCTGGGTCTAATTTGGGATTTTTTGGAACACGTGCAGATACCAGTAGTGCGTTTCAGTTCCCCGGAAAAAATTCAGGGAAAATTAGGGACAGCCTGTAGGCGTACTGTGGAGCCGTGTTCGGACCCCGAAATGAGTAAGGACCCCTCATCCTATTTCCTATCACGGTATTAAAGTTTAATAATTATAAAACGGTAATTCTTAAATCAACGAATGTGTGAAATTGCTTAAGGTCGCTAATGGAGCCCGAGTCTAGTGTGTTTGTCGGTTAACTGTTATTTGGCCTATTTTACAGTTTTAAATGCAGTATGAGGTTTGATGTTTTCATTTCATAGTTTCATGTGAATATTTTACTGTTTTATTGATTATAGGTTGAATGACTGAGAAACCGATGCTGTATGTTGTCTTGTTTGGTATAAATTATTGTTTTGCTTGTTTGTGTGTGAATTGATGATGTTGACTGAGGAAAAGGGGAATGAAAGGTTATGTAAATTGATAATTGTATAATGTGATCAGCCTGACTAGATATCCTAGGAGATGGTGGACGGACCGGGTCCGTAGGGAACCCTACCGGGATTGTGGTCTCTCATACCGGACGGGGTATGGAGACCCTATGTGTTTTGGCGCCCATACCGGACGGGGTATGGGGACGGCCTGTTTCACCCTCATACCGGACGGGGTATTGAGGTTTATAGTTTTGGCACCCATACCGGACGGGGTATGGGGACGGTCCTGGAATCTGATTACAAATGTTAAGGGTTCACGGGTAGCAGAACCCTTATAGATCCCCATGGATACTAGTAGGCTGGTAAAAGAGAAAAAATATGTTGTGTAATGATTGAATTACAAAAGGCGTGATAAGTATTATGTTATACAGTTTATATGATTTCATGATGATGATAATGTTATTGCTTTCGTATATTGTTTTATGAATTTCACCGAGGTAAGTGGATGGTAAAGGTTTTATTATTGATAAAATGATTTGTTGTAAATTATGCTCCATTGGTCTTTTTGTGTTTTCTACCCACCTTTACCTCCGTGACGGTGAGATATCGTGATGTCTTTACTGGGCTAGTGTAGCTCATTCCTTATTTAATCATTTCAGATCAGGAAGACATTGTTCCCGAGCCCGTTCCGCAGGAAGACGACGAAGGGGATGCCTGAAGACTCTATAGTCATATTCATAGCTTTTACTTTCGAGTTTCTCTTTTAGTTAGTTTGATTTTTTATATTTTGAGTACGTTTTTAGTTTTAGTGTAAGGGATGTTAATCGAAGTTTTGACTTCGCTTCCGCATTTGACATTTTTAATACACATATTTCATTTTAAATTTCTGAGGCCGTTACAGTGCCAGTGACAATAGTGTCCGACAGGGACCCTAAGTTTACTTCTCAGTTCTGGTCTAGTTTTCAGCAAGTCATGGGAACGAAACTGTCCCTTAGTACTGCATTCCACTCTCAAACCGATGAACAATCAAAAAGGACGATCCGTATACTAGAATTTTTCGAGCTTGTGTTCTTAACTTCGGGGGCCATTGGAATGATCATTTACCTCTAATAGAGTTCACCTATAATAACAGCTACTAAGAAAGTATCGACATGGCTCCGTACGAGGTGTTGTATAGCCGCTCATGCAGATCGCTGATCTGTTGGGAAGAGATGGGTGATAGAAGATTGTTCGGTCCAGATCTTGTAGAGAAAACTTCAGCCAAAATAGTTAAGATCAAGAAGAATATCCAGACGGCTCAGAGCAAGTAGAAGAGTTATACGGATACCTAGAGGAGGGATTTAAAATTTGAGAAAAGTGATCGAATATTCCTTAAGGTCACTTCTTTCAAAAAAATCAGTAGGTTTAGCAAGAGGGGGAAGCTAAATCCCTGATTTATTGGGTCATTTAAAATCTTTGACAGAATTGGCACCACCGCCTACAGACTGGCATTGCCTCCAGAACAATCCAAGGTTCGTAATGTGTTTTATATGTTCATGCTATGCAAGTACAACCCGGACCCCTCTCACATCTTGGCCCGCGAGCCCTTTTTACTCTAGGATGATCTGTTGTACGAGGAGGTACTGGTCAGTATTGTGGATCAAAAGAGCAGAGTATTCCGCAATTGAAAAATTTCCTTTGTTAAGATCTTATGGCAGAATCACACACACGGAGAGGCTACATAAAAGCTAGAATCAGACTTCAGAGCCCAGTATCCCCAACTGTTTGATTGAGTAAGAGAAAGACAAATTTAAGGGACCAAATTTCTTTTAAGGGGGGAGAGTTGTAATATCCAGAATTAATTTTAAAATTTTAAAATTAATGTATAAAATATAATTTTTAAATTTATGAATTTTTATTTAATGTAAAAATTAGGAAAAAATAGGTGGTGGATGAAATTGAAAATAATTTTTTGAAAAAGGGGTGAAATTTTTGGTTATGGGAGTATTTTTGAAAGAAAAATTAAAAATTGTGGGTCAAAATGTAATTAGAAAAAATGTGCCGCGTAGGACTGCCCAGTCAGCAGCCCCGACGAATTGAAGCGCGCCGCGTGGCAAGATACGTTGACACGGTGCCACACAAAAGGCCACGCTGGCAATATGCGTGCCCGCGATCAGACGGCCGTGATTAAATGCGATGAACGGTTCAGATTCGTTCTCTCTTTAAACATGATTGTACAACATATATCAAATCGCAATGAATGGTCTAAATTTATTTTCTCTTTAAATGCAATCGAACGATCAAAATTAAATGCGATCCAGATTAAAGGTAGACGGATATAAATACCTCACTTCACATCGAACTCTAACCCTAACCCTAGCTGCCAGCCCCCGGCCGGAGAAGAAGAACCAATCATCAGAGAAGGGAGTTGACTGCCACCTACTGCTGCACTAGAGCCACCTCTGACTGCCAAAAACGGTTGACCGAAGAAAAACATCAAACTGCGAAGGTGAGCTGGTGGAGTCGCCACATTGAAAAATTTCGCCGCTAGTGAGTTTTTATTTTTCGACTTTTTTTAGACAACCGAGACCCCTTGACGTGTTTTCTCGTATGGATAAGTATAAAATCGACCGAAAACGGCTAGTTCGAAGCAAACCACTGCCACTATGCCGAAATTTTGAAATTGGCTGGAAAAGATTTTTAATACCAATTTTGAGTTTTTTAGGGTATTTTTAGGTACTTAAAGCGTGTTTTAACCTCCGAAGAAAAATTTAAGAAACTCGGGGACCACCATTAGGTGCAGTTGAAAGCTTAGTATTTCGGACATCGATTCGAGTAAAAATCTCTCACTTTATTCCCTGTTATGGAATTAAAGTCTAATTATAAGTAATACGGTATTTTGTGTAATTTAAAAAATATCAATAATTAATTACATACTACTAATAGAGGCAGAACTGGTTATTTATAACTGTTTGTCCTTTTTTAACTGATTGTTTGATCTTACATTTTTGAATGAATAATAATGCACTAGAATTGGTAAGATAATTCAGTTGTGTTTTCTAAATATATGTATTGTTTGTTCTACGTGATTTACCGTTAAATTGTGAAACTGAAAATTAAATGTAAACGGAAAATTGCTTGATTAAGTGAATGAATGAATGGTAGTATTACTGGATATCCTAGGAGATGGTGGACGGATCGGGTACATAGAGAACCCTACCGTGAATGTTGCCTCATACTGGACGGGGTATCGAGGATTGGTAATTTGGTGCTCATACCGGACGAGATATGGGGACGGCCCATTTCATCATCATATCAGACGTGGTATTGAGCGATGATATTTTTGACGCTCATACCGAATGGGGTATAAGGACAACCCGTTTTACTCTCATACCGAACGAGATATTGAGGGATGATATTTTTGGTACTCATACCAAACGGAGTATGATGATGACCGATTAGTTGATACTGTTGAATAAGAGTTCACGCGTAGTGAGGACATCCCCATGGACCCTACAGATATTAGTAAATAGATAAAAAGAAAAAATTGTTGTTTTGGCTAATTGAAAATGAGATTATGATATTGTTTGTGTTATTGCTTCTATAGGTTGATTTTGAAAATCTTGCTACAGTATGTAATAAATGATTTTATTTATGATAAATGAATTTACTTAAATTAAAAGCTCTATTAGTTATTTTTATGATTTTTACCAACCTTCATTTCTGTATCAGTAAGTTGTGTGACATTCTTACTGAATTAGTGTAATTCACTCTTTCACTATTTCAGATCAAGAGAACCAAGATCCAGATCCAGATCTACAAGAGGGTTGCGAATAGAATGTCAAGTTGTTTACTTTCCATTTATTTCTTTAATTTTTCGTTTATTATTTTAAAAAGGTCATTCCAGTAGCCCTATTGGGTATTCTAAATTATTGAGTAAGGAATGTAAAACTTTAACTTTATTATTTCGCTTCTGCATTTAATTTATAATTTATTTTCTTTTATATTTCGGGTCGTTACAAATATTGTCACTAAGATTGAAATCGTCACATTCGAATAGAATTAGTGTTATTTTCTTAGAAACTTAGCCATCATTTTATATCTCTAAGATGAATGAACTTTGAAAAGTCAATAAAACCCTTGAAACAAAAAAAAAAATTGGACACCATAGACATAAAGATCAGGGGCATATTTGTAAAATTAGGACACTAACATAATTTGGGCTTTAATATATTCCTAGATATTGAATGGGCTCCAAATATGGATTTGTTTTCAAATACAATTTTAAAATTTTAAAACAATTGTAATTATATATAAAAATTTAAATATATAATATATAATTTTTATAAAAAAATATTTATCTATTAAAGAAATTTAACATTTTAATAAATATTAAATAGAAAGTTAATATATAGTATCCAAATTTTTGTAGCAAATTTGTAAAAAAAAAAAAAATTATTATTTAATTTTTTCAAATTTTTGAACACTAAAATAATGGTAAATTATTTTTTGAGAATATTAAAAAGATAATAAAAATTAGTTATATTCTAAAAATATCTATTTATCTTAGTTATTTTAATATTTTAATAAATTTTAATTTTAATTTATTTTTTATAAGGCAGATTTAATCCAACAAATTAAAATGTTGATTTTTATTCGTGTGTGTATATATATATTTATATTTATATATGTGTGTGTGTGTGTGTGTGTGTAATCGGTTTACACAACGCTCTATTTAGCACTGCATTTCCAAAGGAAACACTTTCAACAAACCTAGAAAACCAGAAAACAATGGTGTTTCTCTCTGTACCAAACGGGAAGATAATCTCTTTCAATCTAAACCCAAATGCTGCCTCCCTGTCTACCCTGAGACAATTCATTCACCGCCATACCCAAATCCCACTTTCTCTCCTTCACCGGCATCTCATCTTCCCCAAACCTTCTGCTTCCCTCGTTTCCCACGATCCCGACTCAGTTCTCCTCTCCCAACTCGGAATCACTCACTACACGACATTAACCCTCCACGTGCCTCTTCTTGGGGGTACCCAGCTACCCGTTCCGCCAAAACCCCGTCTTGACTTCCTCAACTCCAAGCCTCCTCAGAATTATGTTGCCGGTTTGGGTCGTGGTGCTACGGGTTTCACCACCCGGTCTGACATTGGTCCGGCTCGTGCTGCTCCTGACCTTCCTGATCGGTCTGCTACCACAATTGGAGGCGCTGCGAGCTCTGCTGGACTTGGCCGTGGGCGAGGGAAGCCTGGAGAAGAAGATGAGGAAGATGAAGGAGACGACAAAGGGTATGATGAGAATCAGAAGTTTGATGAGTTTGAAGGGAATGATGTGGGCTTGTTTGCTTCTTCCGAGTATGATGAAGATGATAAAGAGGCGGATGCGGTATGGGACGCGATTGAGAAGAGGATGGATTCTCGCAGAAAGGATCGTAGAGAGGCAAAGTTGAAGGAAGATATTGAGAAATACAGAGCTTCCAACCCGAAAATCACTGAGCAATTTGCTGATTTGAAAAGAAAGTTGTACGCTTTGTCTGCACAAGAATGGGAAAGTATTCCTGAAATTGGAGATTATTCACTGAGGAACAAGAAAAGGAGGTTTGAGAGCTTTGTACCAGTGCCAGATACATTGTTAGAGAAGGCAAGGCAGGAGCGCGAGCATGTTACGGCATTAGACCCGAAGAGCAGGGCAGCTGGTGGAACAGAAACCCCCTGGTCACAGACACCTGTCACGGACTTGACTGCGGTTGGTGAAGGGAGAGGTACAGTTTTGTCATTGAAGTTGGATAGGTTGTCAGATTCAGTCTCTGGGTTGACTGTTGTGGATCCAAAAGGGTACTTGACTGACTTGAAGAGTATGAAGATCACCAGTGATGCAGAGATTTCGGATATTAAGAAGGCGAGGTTGTTGTTGAAGAGTGTAACACAGACAAATCCCAAGCACCCACCTGGTTGGATTGCGGCTGCAAGGCTTGAGGAGGTGGCAGGGAAGATTCAGGCAGCTAGGCAGTTGATACAGAAAGGATGTGAGGAGTGTCCTAAGAATGAGGATGTTTGGTTGGAGGCGTGTAGGCTGGCGAGCCCAGATGATGCAAAGGCTGTTATTGCTAGGGGAGTGAAGATGATACCTAATTCTGTGAAGTTGTGGTTGCAGGCTGCAAAGTTGGAACATGACGATGTGAATAAGAGCAGGGTGTTGAGGAAGGGATTGGAGCATATTCCAGATTCTGTGAGGCTCTGGAAGGCTGTTGTTGAGTTGTCAAATGAAGAGGATGCTAGGATTTTGCTCCACAGGGCTGTTGAGTGTTGTCCACTGCATGTGGAGCTGTGGTTGGCACTAGCAAGGCTAGAGACCTATGATAATGCAAAGAAAGTGCTTAATAGGGCGAGAGAAAAGCTGCTTAAGGAGCCTGCTATATGGATAATGGCTGCAAAACTGGAAGAGGCAAATGGGAATACTGCTATGGTGGGGAAGATTATTGAGAGGGGTATAAGAGCTTTGCAGAGAGAAGGGTTGGGTATTGATAGGGAAGCTTGGATGAAGGAGGCTGAGGCCGCTGAAAGGGCAGGA
This sequence comes from Carica papaya, assembly GCF_054855325.1. Taxonomy (NCBI): domain Eukaryota; kingdom Viridiplantae; phylum Streptophyta; class Magnoliopsida; order Brassicales; family Caricaceae; genus Carica; species Carica papaya. Next base: position 43,526,587 of record NC_142313.1, on the reverse strand, counting down.
TCTGTTGCAACTTGTCAGGCAATTATTCGAAACACGATTGGGATTGGAGTGGAAGAAGAGGATAGAAAGAGGACTTGGGTTGCTGATGCAGAAGAGTGCAAGAAGAGGGGTTCCATTGAGACTGCTAGAGCTATTTATGCTCATGCCCTCACTGTCTTCTTGACTAAGAAGAGCATTTGGCTTAAAGCAGCTCAACTTGAAAAAAGTCATGGAACTAGGGAGTCTCTTGATGCTTTACTGCGTAAGGCAGTCACCTACAGACCACAGGCTGAGGTCCTGTGGCTTATGGGCGCTAAAGAGAAGTGGCTTGCTGGGGATGTGCCAGCTGCTCGAGCAATTCTTCAGGAGGCATATGCTGCAATACCCAACTCAGAGGAAATTTGGCTTGCAGCATTCAAGCTTGAGTTTGAGAATAATGAGTCAGAGAGAGCCAGAAAGCTTCTTGCCAAGGCAAGGGAAAAAGGAGGCACAGAGAGGGTATGGATGAAATCAGCAATTGTTGAGAGAGAGTTGGGAAATGTTGAGGAGGAGAGGAGGTTGCTTGATGAAGGGTTGGAGAAGTTCCCTTCATTCTTCAAGTTGTGGTTGATGCTTGGGCAACTTGAGGAGCGTCTTGGCCTCTTGGAACAAGCTAAGGGTGCATATGAATTGGGGTTGAAGCACTGCCCAAGTTGCATACCCCTTTGGTTATCCCTTGCTAGTCTTGAAGAGAAAATGAATGGCCTTAATAAAGCTCGAGCAGTGCTCACTATGGCTAGAAAGAAGAATCCTCAAACCCCTGAGCTCTGGCTAGCTGCAATTCGAGCTGAATCAAGGCATGGCTACAAGAAGGAGGCAGACATCTTGATGGCAAAGGCACTACAGGAGTGTCCAAACAGTGGTATATTGTGGGCATTGTCCATTGAGATGGTGCCCCGGCCCAGCCGAAAATCCAGGAGCATGGATGCTGTCAAGAAGTGTGATCATGATCCCCATGTTATTGCTGCTGTAGCGAAGCTCTTTTGGCATGACAGAAAGGTGGATAAAGCGAGGACGTGGCTTAACAGGGCAGTGACACTTGCTCCAGATATTGGGGATTTCTGGGCTTTATATTACAAATTTGAACTTCAACACGGGACAGAGGAGAGCCAGAAGGATGTTTTGGCAAGATGTATTGCTGCAGAGCCGAAGCATGGTGAGAGGTGGCAAGCTATTTCTAAGGCTGTGGAGAACTCTCACCAACCTTGTGAAGCCATCTTGAAAAAATTAGTTGTTGCACTTGGAAAGGAGGAGAGTGCTGCCGAAAATAGTAAACAATAGTTATTCGTGCTAGCAGAAACCCTTTTCTGACATTGTAATACCAGCGGCATGTTTCCATTATAAACTTTGCTTTTGTAGGCATTACTTTCTTTGTGATATCTTGAACATAGATTATATACATACTGAAGCATTTCTTTCTTTTATTTACTTAATTTTCAGATTTTAAATTCTAGTGGTGGAGCTTATGATATTATTCATATGTTTCAGTATGCTAATTTATTTTTAATGTTTTCATTGTCTCACATAAGAGGATTTAAACTTGATTTCTGACTCAGTATAATTTGCTTTTAAGTGGCTTCTGCCATTTACTCTCAAGTTTTAGTGACATATGTCTAATTTGCTCGTATAATTTGCTTATTGAAACACAATGACACAGATATATAGTTTTTTGTGGCTTGTGTTGTTTAAGTCATTAGTTAAGCTATCAACACCAGCTTCTTGCATGTGCTATGTTGTTCTTGTCCTTGATCGTTTGTGTTTTATCAGTCACCAATCTCCTCTCTGCACAATTAGATATATCATATGAATAACAGCTTGTCCTCAATTTTGTCAATTATCACGAGTAGATAACCTTAAAAAGTTATCTTGTCCTTAACAACTTCCGTAACATGCCTTGGCAGATCTAGGTCTTTTCAAGGTCATTTCCTCATGTAATTAACAAAATTTAGGACAAGTTGTTATCCATATGATAGATCTTTTCTGCGGAGAGGAGATTGGTGACTGATAAAGTTCAATTTTTATAACCATGCCTTGGCAGATGTAAGTGCTCGGTGGGTGGAAGAATATCTCTTTTGGTCTGTTTCTCTTGGAATGCTTAACAAATTACTCTGAAGCATCCAATAGTTTTTGAACTAGTTCGTGGTATGGGTTCACTTAGCTTTTGTTAGGTTCTCGGGTTTGGATCTCTAAAATTTGGGAATCAGATTTAAGGGGTTAAGTTAAGAAATTGGAGTGGAGTGGGATTTTGGCGATTGAGGGAGAAAATGTAGGAAGGAAAGTGAAGTATCTTATGTTCTAACAAATTTACTTCAGACATTGAGATTAGTGAGTCAAGGAAAAGTAGGTGCCAAAGTGAAGAGAAGTGTCCATCAGGCAACCTTTCCTTCTTGGAACTAATACATTGATTCTCTTTTTTTTTTTTTTTTTTTGAGAAACACAATATGTGAACTTAGTTCCTTTGGAGGTTGCAACATAAATATTGGTATTCTTCTTGCTATAAAAAGGATTCAAATCTATCCATCTCCACACTGGAAAGAAAAAAGATATTAGAGAAGAATGTGTTCATAAATTGTTGTTTATGATCAAAATAATGAACCTAAGAAGTGGTTCATTCCAACTTCAAACCAAAATAACATGTAAACCGAGTTTACGCCTTAAAACCAAAATTTAGCATGCATCATATCTTGTACCTCTATTCTGTATCATGGTTAAACGTATTACATTTCAGATGACTACATAATTCTAACACTGGTGTGTTCTTTGTTGATTTGTGTCCATTGATTTAGTTTTTTTTGCATGTCTGTCTGAGGTTTTCAGTTGCAGCAAAGTATCATTTCCAGTAATAGAGTAGATATGATATATATGTAAAACCATGTCCAGTAGTCATATAATTTATATACTCATGTTCTTTTGGCTTTTGGCATGATAATCATCGGTTTTCTAGATCTTGTGTTTGCATTTCTTGTCTTGGAACATTATAATTGTTAGATAAATTAAGATATTTATTCTTTTCTTTTTCAAATAAAAATTAAGATATTTATTCTTTCCCAACACTGAGCTACAAGAAGAGGCCCTGTCAACAACTAAACAAATAGAGTCTTAGAGATCAAGGAGCATGAAGAGATTCTACGCCAGGATTCTACTACTCTGCTAAATATGGTAATTATCTTAATCGAGATGTAAATTCTGTACTTTGGGGGGTGCTCCCTTAGCACTTTTTTGATATTAATACTACTCTTACTTTTATTTTTAAAAAAAGGATAATTACATCAGGTATAATTGTTATTTTCTTATTTAGTTGTTATTGGAGATGTATTCTTGTTTGTTGGTTCTCCATGCCCATATTTGTGGTTTCAGATTGCAACTAAAAATCTCTCCACTTGCAAACTCGCTCCCTCAAAAATAAGATTTGTTTATTACATATGTTCTGTAGCTATATGTGTCCTCGTGCAGGTATAGAAAAATTTATGTCCTGATGTTTATTGCAGGAAGTGACTTGCTTCAGCCCGTGGTACAGTATAATTGATTTTTAAAAGCTAGATGGTTGGTATGAGCATATATTCATGTAATACAAGTATAGCAGCTTTCTACTGCTTGGGGATTTAGTGAGGATATGTCTATTAAGTGCATAAATTCTCCTTCTTGCACTTTTGCTTCAGCAGCGATTTTTCTTTCTTTTGTTCTCTTTGGAATAAACGGTGTGGCATAATTAGGAAATTGCCAGATAGCCTGTGGGATCAGCCATCAAGCTTCCAATTTTAGCTGATTATTGGCGGTTTAGTTGTGGAAAGTACTATCTTCCTGATGAACCTTTAACAAATTTTACTTTATTTGTGTGCTTATACCAAGAGTTCTATTTTGTGCCTCACAATGGTGTATATTATTAGATGATGGATTAGCATGACAATTCTAGCAGCAATGACTTGTTATGGTAAATCAGAATCATGTCAGGCAGTTTTTCCTAGAGCGCAAGTTGATGGTATTTGAGCTGTTTGGACACATGTATCTATATGGTAATTACAAGTTTCTACTGAGCTGCTTGGACATAGGCATTGATAGGATTATTTGTTGTTTGATTATAACATTAGTACTTTGATAATTTTGATGTAATAATTTTTTCTGAATTTTGTTTTGGAAAGAGAGTGCATTGCTGCAAGGCTGTGTCCTTTTGGAACAACTTAAATTTTTCTTTTGTTAATGGAACAAGTTACATTTTTATGTGTATGATTATGAGCTTCACGGGGTCATTAATATAAAATTTCTATAGAAAGCCATTAATAACACTAATATTCATTTTTGTGTAAAGCTAACACCCCGATACTCAGTTCAGATTCTTTCAGTTTTGAGCTTTAACTTGTATCTGTCTAAACTTGACAGGTTCATAGAGATGGAATGTATGTGATGGAGACTCCTACCAAGAATGGAGAAACATTAAGCTGCAAGGAAGAGAGAGAACAATTCACATTCAAATCATAACTGTTTTCTGCAATCACTTTTCAAGGAAAAGGGATAGTGAACCTCACTGTCTTTCTGTCAACTTCAAAAAAACATCATCATTTACAAGAGGGAAAAATAGAGACATCCTCTGAGACAGGAAAGGTATGCCATCTTCAGCTTTGATTATGCGTCGTATTTGAACATCTTGTGGATACTAATTTACACCAACCCAACAAGCTTCTCACTGAGCTCCCACACCTTTTTAGCCTTCTCTACATCACTGGCCTCCTTGGAGAGCTGGTTCTCAAATGAAGCCGAGTTCTGGTTCCAGCTCCAGTAAACCCCTGATTTTGCCAGGCTCGGATCACTAACCACCTGAGTCAAAACATTTAGCTTAGCACCCAAATATTCACAAATAACATCATTGGAATGTGGGCTTTTCACTGGGAAAAAGCGATGTGTGATAGGATGCTGGCTGTGTGCTCTGGCTCTAGGCCTTGGCACACTCTTAAGTAGTGACATACACACTAAAGAGTGTACTATAAATGATATTTTTTGTTTTATGTTTTTGTAAAATAAGGAAAATTGGCCTTAATTTGGTGCATTATGACGGCATGCTCCACACTTGGAACATTACCAGTATTACCTTAGAAGCGTGTTTTTGTTTCAGGTTTTTTAACTGACCTGTGCTAATCTTTTCCCAGCTTCCTCCTCTGAAACATAGCCTTTGGTGATGTATTTTTGGAAAGGTGGAAATAGAAGCCTGAACAAAGGGATATGCTCCCTGAACAGTCCTGTAGTAGCGATACAACCTGGGTATAGAGATGCAAAGGTTATTCCAGTCTCGTCATGGAAGCGCCTGTGGAATTCTTGCATTGTTAGCATGTTGCAGACTTTGCTGTCTTTGTAGGCCTTGGCACCATCAAACTCTCCTCCGTCTATCATTGGTGCGGTATTTCGTCCATTCAAGCCTCCCGCAAGACCTCTCAAATCTCCAAGGTTAGCTTTTGGTGGCACATTTCCGGCCAGCGTGTTTGTGTTACCTAGAATTGCATTGAGTTAATTGGCTAGTTATTGATGATCATCTTGTGATTAACAATGAGGGTAGCTTTGTACCTGTAATGGAGCCAACAATAATGAGACGCTTAAATGGATAATCTGATTGCTTTAAGTCATCAAGTAGCAGCCTTGAAAGTAGAAAGTGACCGAGATGATTAGTCCCTACGCTAAGTTCAAATCCTTCAGCAGTAAAAGTTGGTTCCTTGGCTGTGGGCAAATAGACAGCAGCATTGCAGACAAGCACATCAAGTGGTCTACCCAGACGACGAAAATTGTCTACAAATTGTCTGACACTGTCAAGGGATGCAAGGTCTAGATGAACAACAGTGTAATCTTCCTTGGCAATGCCAACTGATTTAGCTGCCCTCTCGGCTTTGAGAAAATTTCTACATGCCATGATTATGTGCCATTTGCCTGTGTCCGCTAGGGCCTTTGCGGTTGCTAGACCCAATCCAGATGAGGCTCCAGTGATTATCACAGTTCCCTTACTCATTGTCTTCTTTCCGTCTGGTGCAGACTCGGTTATTGCTGGGGTGGTTGCTGTCTGGGCTCTAATGGTTCCAAAAGGTAGGTGCCCTTTTCTGTGTTCCTGCAGGGTAAAAGCCTTTCCTTTCAATAACATTCAAATTGATTTAGAAGATATTTGCGATTATCACAGTACCCTGAATATTACTGGTACTCCAGCATACCAGCTTATTGCTGTTTCTCTTACTCTTGCACTCACTCTTATCCTAGTATTTGTTCTACACTCTTATCACAGCTTATTTCCCTTGAAAAAATGAGACTTTGTCATTAAGCTCTAGCTAAGTTAAACTAAGTTAAAGTTTTCTTGCTTATACGAGAATCTAGCTCTAGCATTACAGACACTATAAAAGAAAATGCATAATAATTTGTTTAATGTGGAGATCTGTAGGATTTTGGTTACCTTGGCCATTGTTAATGAAGGGTTGAATTCAGTTTTGCTGGAGTTTGAGACACAAGTGCCAAACAAGCTTGTCTCTTTAAGAGAAGCATTGCACTTACCCTGCCAACACAACACCATGAAATCAATGAGAAGTTAACCCAGAAGAATCCCTGAGAAGCAGAAGCAAAACCCAGAAGCTGAAGCAGGAGCAAAACCCAGAAGCAGAAGCATACCTCTTTGTGAATTGTAACAGTAGACGGAAGAAGGGAGGTTGCCTGGAGAGCCATGAGGATATAGGAAGGTACCTTTCTATTCTGTAGTGGAGCCAATTAAAAGGTTTTTTGTTGAGTGATGTTATGATTTATTTGAAGATGCAGAGATAAGGTGGGAAGAAGATGGAGCTCGCTGATAACAAAGTTTTGACATGTTGGCAGGTCAATTGTGTCATCCAATCAGGTTTTTCAGTTTTGGATATGGTGTGATTATTTGTTTTGTTTGTTGGAATTTGCTTGCACAGTCCAGAGCCTTCTGCTTTTTCTTTCTGTGCTTTTGGGTTGGGCTTCAGCTTTTGGGCTCACACTGATGCTGTCTGTACTTTTTCTTCAAAAAAAAAAAAGCACTTAAATTGTACATATCAGAAGTTCATTGAAAAGGAATTATGTAATGATCATAACATATATATATATATAGACTACATACATATGTAATAGAAGGGTAAATTACAGTTACTACAATTTTTGACTAAATTTAGAATCAAAATTTACTTGAAATTTGGATGAGGTGGTACTTCTCTACCCTTAATAAGTTGGAAGATGAATGTTTGACTTTTGTTTGGTATAAAAGTAATATATATATATATATATATATTACGGTGTATTAAAAAAATTAAAATTAAACTTGATTTAAATATTTTACAAAAGATGTTTTCTTGTCCGAATTGAATTTATACAACATGAATGGAACAATTTGGATATTATTGTCTGAAATAAACTAATTATCCTACAAGATACTTGGAAAAAGCAGATGAATTGATATGAACAGCAGCATTAGATTACAACTGAGTTCCTACCAAGATTTACTCGGCAAAATCATATATATATATATGTATACATATATATATGTATATATGTATTATATATATGTATATGTAAGTTTTGCTAAATGCCAAAGGCATCTTTGTCTTTTGACTCCCAATGACTTCAATCTTTCATGCCTATCCACTTTTATATATATATATATATATATATATATATATATATGTATATGTATATGCAGAAGTAGATTGTCACAAGCACACCCCTTCAAGACCACGTCACATTTGGTTGAACCAATGCATAGTTATCTAACGTGTCTGCTTATGCATCTTTACTTATTTTATTATTAAAATGTTAAATCGGGTTTTTTTTTTAATCTAATTACTTTAATTAAAATAATTAAATAATTATAAAAATATAATAAATTCGTTAAAATTTATTTTAAATTATCGTAGTACTGTCGACATATTAAATTAAATATTATAAGTCACTCATCATCAATTCATAATTTAATAAATTTATTAAAATTTAATTTAAAGTTTATTAGTAAGTTGAACTTCTTATTTCAACCGAAGAAAATAGTATTTACAGATTATCGGTTTATAATATATTCATAAAATTATAAATTTTACGTTTTTAATAAAATTTAAATTATTGTTAATAAATAAATATAAATACACGTATTTGTGCATTTTTTATATATTTTTTAATTATTTTATTATATTAAAAATATACATTAATTAAACTAGAGTCATTTTTTATTAATTTCTCAAAGTTTGAAATCAATTAGTAATTAATTAAAGTCAATGTTTAATCACTTGAACACAAGTGGATTAGAAGAATTTATAAATATAATTTTGTTCAATAATTTTCTTATAAAAAATTTAAAATAAATTAATAATATTAATATAATCTTCAAACTCACTCAAGACAAATTATTATTTAATTTAATAATTAAAATTTTATCAAATTTTCTAATATCTTATAAATTATATCGGTTTAGATAATAAAAATACATATAATTGTTGAATTATAAGAATTTGAATTTAAAAATTTAATAATAAATTTGAGTTTGAAAAGTTATCGAATTAGTAGTGTTTAAACGTATGATATTATAAATTAGTATTAGAGTACGTGTTAGTTTAATAATCTCCGTTAATACGATCTTAAATCTTATAAGTATTTAGATTATAATTTATAATTGTGTAATATGTAATATGTAATTTTGAAGAAGACATAAATTATTTCATATCACACATTTTGAATAGATTAAAAGCCAAAACACACACATGTATATATATATATATATTTTGGGTTGATCGTTATCGTGCCGTCACAGATTATATGATCTCATGGGCCGGTGACTGGGCCCAGCTTTCACCATCATTAAGCAAAACAAATTAATAATAATTTAATCCTAATTAAATAAAAGCTTAATCATAACTAATTAACAACATTAATCTTGGATTAGCTCTTTAATTTATTAATTAAATAATTTAATTTATATCACGCAACATATTCTATTTATTTGGTTTGATTCCCAGACAAGAAGCACTTCTTCTTGCAAAGAAGATAAAGAAGGTGATATTAATCTTCTGCATCTATACATTATAAATTCTCACTATCGTTATTAATTTATACGGTCGGTTGGATCGAGTTTATATTTATTCGTTTATAAGAGATTGTATATTCAAATCAGATTTACGAATTCTGGGTTGTGTATGTATTATCTAATTCGGAAACATGTAATAGGTGTTGCAGATACTAAACATGAATGAACAGCATAATTAGCAGTAAAAGAAATTACAACTGGGTGGAGAGACAATAACATTGTGAGTAATAATTCTGCTGCTGAATATATAGATATGCATATATATATATATATATAATATATAACCAAATATGCTGTTCATAAAAGCAGATATTACAAGAAGAAGATCACAATAGTAAATTTACAAAACTGCCCACAAATTGGCACCATGCCAACATTCACTGAACAGAAAAACAAAGTCAGTGATGGATATGGACCATGGAGATCACAAAACTGTCTCCATCTTCTTCCTGGTCCTGCCACTACATACATGCATACATATATATATATATATAATATATAAATATAATAAGCAAACACTAAAATCAAAATTCCACAAGTAAAAATGTAGAAAGTCTATGAAGCTAAACTTGCCACTACCAAAACAAGAAGGCCTAGAAATATGCAGCCAGCAGATTGGAGTGGAAGTAGAATCTAAAAACCTGAAATTCAAACTGGGTTGGGAAAGGAGAAATCAAACAACTAAAAGGTTGGTTCTTGAAAAGTCTGCAACCTGGAAAATGAAGGAAAAATTTTTGACGAGTAAGAAGAAGTCTAGTCTGTAAATCAGAGGTTGGTGGAATGAAAAATCTGCAACCAGTTAGGGAGAAAAACAAAAATCTGACGGGTTTGATTGACAGGAAGAGATCAAGATCAATCCTGATCTTTCCAGAAGAAAGGTCTCATGGGACAGGAAGAGGAAGAAGAAGAAGAAGCAGAGCCTGTATTATCTTGCTCTCTGTAATTGTGAGTTTGTTCATGTTGACTCATGAATTCTTGTTCCTGAAAACCCAGATTTGAAGGAAAGAGAAGATTACTGGTAGTGTCTAAATCATCCCATACAGGACTTCCAGGACCCCAGCCCGCTGGAATTGAATTAAACCAAGCTTCTGCCACGGCTCCCCAAGCCAGCTCCTGATTATCCCCTGCACCAGAACCTTGTACTTCGTCATTCGCCGTAGCTTCACTCGACCCAATTCCTGAATCACTGTCAGGATTATCCTCCTGCGGCGGCGGAGGCGGCGGCGGCGGCGGCGGCGGCATGGTTTCAGTGGTGGAAATCTGGAGAGTTGGGAAAGAAGAAGCTGCTGAACATGATGGTGTGGAAGCTGATTTCTCCTTGTTGAAAAACCGCTCAGGGAAATTTAGTCTGGCATTTTCGCCTCTCAACTTGAAGGCTTCACGGTCGTAGGCCATGGCAGCGTCTTCCGCTGTGTCAAATGTGCCGAGCCAGAGACGAGTCCTGTTGCGAGGAAGACGAATCTCGGCTACCCATTTTCCCCAATGCCGTTGCCGTACTCCTCTGTAAAGCTTCGTGGTGTTTAATGGCTGTAATGTTGGTCGAAACAATGGCCGATTATCTTGACCAAATCTGTTCATCATCATCATCATCCTCCCTCTCGGACTCGGATTCAATGCATTACTCCAGTACTGAAGAAGCTGTTGTTGCTGATGTTGGCCCGCCATGGGTGATTCTCCTGTAAAAAATGGAGGATAACCGAGATTTCCATGTTGAGGACCGAAAGAAATCATGTGTTGCTGGTTCTGATGAGGTTGAAACGGTGAGTGAAAAGCAGGGAGTTGAGAAGAAGACGAAGTTGGAAACTGTTGAGGAAGATTAAATGGTCGTTGAGATGAATCGAAAGCGAAAGGAAACATAGGGGGAAAACCAGAAGGAGGAGGAGGAGGAGGAGAGTTGCAGAGAGTTAGAGATGGATCATGGCCGCCATGACGGTCAGGGCTACGAATCTTTTTCAGAGGCCTATCAGACATGGAAGATTCATCAAAAACTGTCTTCCATTGTCTTCTCTCCAAACTCAACTCAAGATCTTCTTCAACTTTCCTGTCAATCTCCCATACCTGATCTTCTTCTTTTCCCATCATCGTCTCTGGTTCGTCAACACAAACACCCTTCTTGGATTTCCCACTCTTATTTCCCGCTTCCATGAATTGACACACAAGATATCAAAAACAAAAACAATAGATTCGAAAAATACCCAGATCAGATTTCGGCCTAAAGATTATAAAAAAAAAAAAAAAAAGACAAAAGACCGAATTTTTCAACAAAAAAAAATGAAAAAAACAGAATCTGATGGATAAATTCGAAAATTTAAAACCACCCACTCATCAAAATCTATGAGTAAAAACCAAACGGAGAACAGAGAGTGAACCAAATCCAGAAGGGGTTTGTTGTTGTCTTCTTCTTCTTCTTCAAGTGATTTTGGTGGTTGTTGGAGTAAGGTTGACAGATTTTTTTGCAGAGAGAGCGGGGAGGGTGGAGAGATTTTTATGTTTTGAGAGACGAAGGGACGCGAGAGAGGGTTTATAAGAGAGAAGGGGAGAAGAGGAAAAGATTTTTTGTCTCCTTTTTTTTTAATTTTTAATTTTTTTTAAAAAAGAAAATGGAAGAGGAAAGTAGAGAATTTGTTTAGGTGTTCTGGTTGGTTGGTTGGTTTTGGTTGGGCCCCACACGGATTAGTCCACGTTTTTGCATTGCTTCCACTCTAATTTTATTTTCTTTTTTAATTTTATTTAATTTTTAATTTTTAACTATTTATTATATATATATATATATGTTTGTGTATATACACATTAACACTATTTTTTATTAAGGTATAAATATTTTTTAATAACTTAAATATTTTTTTCTATTTATTATTTATTTTTATTCAATTTAATCTCTATTCTAATTTTTTGTTAATTCTATCTCTATGTTAAATTTATTATATTAAATCTGAACTAATTCAGATCATTCAATTTTTTTTAAAAAAATTTTAGAATAGTTCAATTCAGTTTATATTTAATTTTTTTTCATCAAATATCACGGGATGTCTGATATAATATTTTATATAAAAAAATTAATTAATTAAAAATATTATTTATCAAAATCAATGATAATTGATATAAAATATTTTTTAAAAATATATAAATTATTGTAATAAAAAAAATGAAGATAATAACCAAATCAAATGAAAAAATAATATAGAAACAAAAAAAAGTATTTTGACCTTTAATTAATCAAATAACACATATACACGTATCATAATATAATTTTTTATACATATAAAAACATACAACTCAATTTGAATTTATAATTTTTTATAGAATATATATATATATATAAATTATTTAAATAAAAGTTTATATAAAAAAAATATAAAATGATGAAGATGCAGACAAGGCAGGGATTTTGAAGAGGTACAATTAATAAAAGACATGGTTTATATATTTATATGATTTGTTTGCTGACGTGGCAAAATATGATTGGCGGCTGCATATCAAAATATGCATGCATTTGACATTTATCACATATGCATATTTTCTATAGCACTACACCAAAAAAAATACAAAAATGCATTACTATCTTTATATACCCAAATTTTTAATTTAATTTTTGTTGATAGCATTTTGAGAATAAAAATTAAATAAATTCACTTAAAAAAAAATTTTTTTGAAGACAAATTTAATTCTAGCAAGAAAAAATAAATAAATTCAATTTTAAATTTATTCAAAGAAAATTTTAATTTTAGGGAGAAAAAATTGAACCCAAAAAAAAATATATATTCTTAATTCTATAATGAGAGAAAAAACATATAGTATTTTTAATAACAGCGATCGGTGATGGTTTTAAAGTCAAAAATTACGGTATATAATTTTTTAAAAAATAATTTTAATTTTTATTAAAAATTTACACTTGAAATCTCAAAAATTATTTTTACTAAATATAACATATGTTTTTTTTTTTAACTTTTACAATCATTTTTACCAAAATTAAAATTTACTTTTAATAGATTTAAAATGAAAATATTTTTTAAAAAAATAATTTTGATTTTTATTAAAAATTTCAAAAAATATTTTTATATTTTTTTGTAATAAAAATATTTTTTATAATTATGTTTATTATATACTAAGAAAAATATTGACTAAAAATATTTCAAATTTAATAGATACTTAGTATTTGGTCATAGCTAGAACATTTGAAATCTTGATTAGCTTTATGATGTTACCTTGCTATTCAATCTATTAAATTTTTTTTTTCTTGATTAACCAAACAAAAATCTCGTGTAACATATGAACATGATGAGTTGATTTAGGAATACTCCCAAAATCTTGGGTGTGCATACATATATACATATATATATATATATGTATGTATGAGGGTGTACGTGTGTGTATAGATATCCACACCCAATTAAGGAGGTTGGGAATTGGTCTCGTCAATTTGACTTATTGGATCTCTAATTGCACCTACATTGGGGAATCAAAACCGACCAAATTTGAAAACCATATCCCAAATTAAACCCAAAAATCACCACCTCTACTACGTTCATTGTATTATATACCTACATATTATTCTCTATTTGTTCATTTCTAATTGAACGTTTATGATGCCATTTTCACAAAACTAATTTTTACTAACCCCCCCAATTACATCTATCATTTTTATATATTTATTTGATGATTCATTGATGATTAGGTACCATAATTTTGTTGTATTTACACACGGGTGGCGAAATTGTTTTTTTTTTTTTTATAAAAAAATATCTCACAATTATTTTGATATTGACAGTTACCTTTACGAGAAAATGTTGGGAGTTTTAGGTATCCAAAAAGATACGATTCCATTTCCAATAGTAAGTTTATGAATCATATGTATATATATAACTTAATAATGAGTTGATTATATAGACTAAAATTACCCACCTAACAAAACCTAATATTGTAAAAGTTCAGAACTTAAATGAAAATAAAATTGTAAATAAAATACGGAAACGAAATAATAGAGTTATGATTTACATTCCTTACACAATACTTTAGAATGTCCAATAAGAGTATGAGAATCTCCATTCTAAACGAACGAACGAAAATTAAAGAAATAAACGAAAGACAAATAACTAAGTAATCCTATGACGACCTTCATTACCTCTTGAATGGAGTGCGGGTGTGGTGAACTATTTACAACCTCCTTGTTGATCGGAATCTAAATATTGATCTTCTTGATATGAAATAGTTAATGAAATGGTGAACTACACAACCCCACTAAGAATATCACAATAATCACATATATGAAAAATTGAAGATTGGTAAAAATTAGAAAAACAACCAATGAAACCCTTAATTTAATGTAAATTAATCCCTATGTATCAGGCCCGTCTGCCCTTTTTCGTGTACTCAATAGGTTTTTCTCATACGGATTTTCATCAACATAACAATCAATCATGCAATAACTATATCTCATTTTATATTCACAATTCACTTAAACAACAATATAGTTTAACATAGCCAAATAACTAATTACCAAAATACTAGCACGCAATGCAGAGAAAAAAAATAATAAAATAACCCAAAAAAATCCTAAAAACCATCAATTGAGTTACGCACAGTATAATAGTAAATAAATATAGGTAATACAAAAAAATAAATAGAAAATCAAAACGACTGTGAACTAACCGATTTCGGCTCCATTAATAACTTGTAATTATTTTTAAGGTTATCTAGTTTTTCATAAAAAAAAACACCAAATTATTAATTATTAAGCCTTAATTTACTGTAACAGAGAAAAAGGTGAGAGATCCTTACCCAAAACGGTGTTCAAAATATTGAACTTTCTACTGTGCCTACTGGCAGTCCTCAGATTTTTTGAATTTTTATGCGGAGATTAAAACATGCTTCACGTACTTGAAAATATTTCAAAAAATTCAAAATCGGTATTAAAAATCATTTTCGGCAAATTTGGAGTTTCGGCACGGTGGCAGTTCGCCTTAGCCTAGCCATTTTCGGCCAATTTTGGCTGGTTTCGGCCGTCTTTATATATATCCCTACGAAAAAAATACATTAGGGGACCTCAGTTAGCCAAAAAAATTAAAAAACGGAAACATACCAGTGGTGGAGTTTTTCGGGTGCGGCGGCTCTATCAGCTCACCTTCGCAATTGGGATTTTTTTTTCTGGTCAACCTGTAAAAAATATAATGGTGAAAAAATTGCGCAAAACAAAAAACAAAAAACAAAAAACAAAAAGGGGCTCATCGGAGAAGGTTGCGGGTTTTACTCGCAGTTTTTGGCTCACTCGCTGCTTGTTTTGCTCTGATATGTCCACAGGGGTGCTCAAAATCGAATTCCAAGTGGGTAGGGGAATTTTTACTTTTTTCGGCGGTCAGAGATGGCTCCGGTGCGGCGGCGGTTAGCGGTCGGCTACCTTCTCCAGCAACTGGTTTTTCTTCTCTGGTGGGAGGCTGACAATTAGGGTTTGGATTTAGTGTGATGCGAAATATTTATACCAATCTCGCATTAATGTAGACCGTTCATCATATTTTATCTCGACTGGTTGATCGCGCCTAAGGAGAAAACGAATCTAAACTGTTCATCATATTTGATATCGACCGTCCGATCATATTTAAGAAGTAAATAAATCTGGACTGTTCATCACGACTTGATCTCAACCATCCATTTGTGTTTAAAGGGAGAACAAATCCGAGTCATCCACGGGCGAGGGATCCTGAACTATTCCATCGCGGCGCACGCAGATCGCCCCGTGTGGCACTGACGTCAGCACACCTTACCATGCAGCGTGCTTCGGTTCATCATGGTTGCTGACTGGGCGATCCTACGTGACAAATTTTTTTTATTTACACTATGATCTCCAGTTTCTGATTTTTCTTTCAAAAATACTATTCGAACCCAAATTTTCACCCATTTTTTTCAAACTTATTTTCAATTTCATTTATATCCTATTTTTTTCATAAATTCAACAAAAATTAAATAAATTAATTTAAAAATAAACTTTTTTTTATATATTTAAAATGTCAAAATTAATTCTGGATCAAATTTCAGGCCAAGGTATTACAAATCTCCCCCCTCTAAAAGAAATTTAGTCCCTCAAAATTGTCTTCCTCTCACTCAATCAAACAGTTGGGGATACTGGGCTCTGAAGTCTGATTCTAACTCTCATGTGGCCTTTTCTTGTGTGTGATTCTTCCGTAGGACCTTAACAAATGAAATTTTTCGGTTGCGATGTACTCTGCTATTTCGGTCCACAATACCCACCGGTACCTCCTCATAAGATAGATTCTCTTAGAGTGAAAGAGACTCGTGAACCAAAATGTGAGAGGGATCCAAGTTGTATTTGCGTAGCATGGACATATGAAACACATTATGTACTCTACATAATTCTGGAGGTAGTATCAGTCTGTAAGCGGTGGTATCAATTCTGTATAAGATCTATAATGGCCCAATGAACTGAAAATTTAGTTTTCCTTTCTTACCAAACCTACTGATTCCCATAAAAAAGGTGACCTTAAGGAACACTCGATCACCTTTATCAAATTCCAAATCTCTCCTTCAGGTGTATGTATAACTCTTCTGTCTGCTCTGAGTCGTCTAGATTTTCTTCCTGATCTCAACTATTTTGGCTGTAATCTCCTCCACAAGATCTTAGTTGAATAATTTTCTATCACTCATCTCTTCCCAACAAATCGACAATCTGTAGGGACGACCATACAGTGCCTCGTTAGGAGTTATGTCGATACTTGCTTGGTAATTGTTATTTTATGTGAACTTTATTAAGGGTAAATGATCATACAAATGGCCCCCGAAGTCAAGAATACAAGTTTAGAGCATATCCTCCAGTGTGTGAATCGTCCTTTCTAATTGTCCTTCGGTTTGAGGGTGGAATGCAGTACTAAGAAATAATTTCATTCACATGACTTGTTGAAAACTAGATCAAAACCAAAAAGTGAATCTGGGATCCCTGTCGAATATTACTGTCACTGCCATTCTATGTAACCTGACTACCTCCCGAATATACATTCTTACTACCTTGTTTAAGAGGTCAGTCATCTTGATGGCCAAGAAGTGAGAAGACTTGGTGAGCCGATCAATAATTACCCAAATAACGTCATGTCCCAAGCATGCCATAGGTAATTCTATCACGAAATCTATTGTGATGTGTTCCCACTTATACACCGGAATCGGTAATGGCTGAAGTAGCCCACTTGGGTGTTGATGCTCTGTCTTGACCTGCTGACATACTAGACATATGAAAACAAAGTCGATCATCTCTCTTTTCATCCTGTTCCACCAAAATCAGAGTGGCATATTTTGATACATTTTAGTGCTTCGGGGATGCATGATAAACTTTAAGATACGAGACTCTGTCATGATGTCCTTTTAGAGTTTACTGTCACATGGAATACACATCATGTCCTAAAATCTGAGCAACCCATCGATAGATACTCAAAATTCTGAATTTATTCCATGTTCTGCATCTTTTCTGAGAGCTGATAGAGTGGAATCGGCGGATTGAGCTTCATTTATTCTCTAGATCAACTCAGGTTGAATAGTTAGGTGGGCCAAATATGTAACTCTCTTCAGGTTCTGAAGTCATATTTGTTGTGTGGCCTCTATTACTTTGCATTCTGAAAGCATTAGGTGAGCTAACATATATGCACTTTTCTATTGAGTGCGTCGGCTATCACATTTGCCTTACTTAGGTGATACAAAATGTTGCAATCGTAGTTTTTAAAGAGTTCTATCCATTGTCTCTGACACATGTTGAGATCTTTCTGAGTGAATATTAAAGTAGGATGTTCTTGCAAAAGTAGATGAGTTTAGTCTTTTGTATCTCTCAATGTAGCATGGGTAGAACTGGGTCCCATTGAAGAGGGACTAAATTGTGCTGGGGAGGGACCGGATGGCCCTGTGGTGGTATTGAATGATACGGCGGAGCCACCAAATTGTACTGTGGCGGTGCCGGGTGATACTGTGAAAGAGTAAAATTGTACTAGGGTGGCTCAAGATCCTCTCACTACAGGGTTGGCTCAAACTGTGGCAGCAGAAGAGGGTCAGGTAGCTCCCTCATTTCCTCTCGGGTATGTTGAGCAGCGATGAATCTCTCTAGCATTTCAAATAATCGGTCGACATCCTCTCGAAGCGAACCTTCCCAAACTGCTCGGTTTAGTGGAGGTCTTTCTCTTCTCATCTATTTGTACTTACATTTCACAAGGAATAGTTGAGCGATAATCCATTTTTTTTGTGTTTTTTTAGGTCTTTGTGTGAGTAATGATTCCAAGGAACGCGGCTCTAATACCAATTGTAAATATCTAGAACTTAAATTGAAATAAAGTCATAAATTAAATACGGAAGCAAAATAATAGAGTTAGGGTTTACATTCATTACACAATACTTTAAAATGCCCAATATGGCTATGAGAATATCTTTTTAAAAGAATAAACGAAAATCAAAGAAATAAATAAAAGACAAATAACTAAGCAATTCTACGACGACGTTCACTAGCTCTTGAAGGAAGTCCGAGTAGTGAACTATTCACAACCTCCTTATTGATCGAGATCTAGATCTTATTCCTCTTGATATGAAATATTTAATTAAGGGGTGAGCTACACTAGTCCAGTAAGAATATCACACTAATCACAGATACGGAAAATTGAAGATTGGTAAAAATTATAAAAATAACCAATGAGCCCTTAATTTAATGTAAATTCATTTACTATAAAGAAAATTATTTATTCCATATTATATAACAAGTCTTTCCTAACAATAACTTATAAAAACTCATATTCATATACTATTATTTATTACATATAAGATGACAAGAAATAATCATTTTATATTTTTACCCACTTACTGGTACCATTGGGGTCCATAGAAATGTCATCCTACTCGTGAACCCAATATCCAATGAAATAATTAATCGATCGTCCACATACATTTTCTAGTAATGGGCACAAAATATTTCACTACCTCAATATCCTGTCCGATATAAAGGTGAACCATATCTTCCAAACCTTACTGGTAAGGGACTTCCCAGCCCTGTCTGACTGAGGTAACGTTCACGGTAGAGTTCCCTATGTACCGAGTCCGTTCGCCCTTTCTCGAGTACCTAGTAAGTCTTTCCCATACAGATTTTCATTAGCATAACAATCAACCATGTAATAACTATATTTTATTTTATACTCACCATTAACTTAAACAACAATATAATTTAACACAGCCAAATAATCAATGACCAAAATACTGGCACGTAATGCAGGGGAAACAAATAACAAAATAACCCAAAAAAATCCTAAAAATCGTCAATTGAGTTACGCAAAGTATAATAGTAAATAAATATAGGCAACACAAAAAAATAAATAAGAAATCAAAATGACTGTGAACTAACCAGTTCTGGCGCTACTAGTGACTTGTAATTATTTTTAAGAATCTCTAATTTTTCATAAAAATACTAAATTATTAATTATTAAGCCTTAATTTACCATAACAGAGAAAATAATGAGGGATCCTTATCCGAATCGGTATTCAAAATACTCAATTTTCTACTGCGCCTACTGGCGGTTCCTGGGTTTTCTAAATTTTTCTGTGGAGATTAAAACACGCTTCACGTACTTAAAAATACCCCAAAAAATTCAAAATCAATGTTAAAAATACTTTCCATCCAATTTTTTTGGGTTCTGGCACGACGGCGGTTCATCTTGGCCTAACCGTTTTCAGTTGGTTTTGGCTGGTTTCGATTGCCTTTATACATATCCCTATGAAAAAACATGTTAAGGGTCTCGGTTGGCTGAAAAAATTAAAAAATGAAAAAGTACCAGTGGTGGAGTTTTTTGGGTGCGGCAGCTTTCCCGATTCACCTTCGCGGCTGAGTATTTTTCTTCGATCAACCTGTAAAAAACAGAACGGTGAACACAACAGTGAAAAAATCGCACGAAATGAAAATAGGAAGGGGTTCATCGAAGGTGGTTGCGGGTTTTGCCTGCATCGGTGCCACTGAGCTTTGTCCGCAGTTTCCAGCTCACCCACTGCTCATTTTGCTTCGATTTGGTCATGGGGGTGCTCAAAATTAAATTCTGAGCGGATAAGAGAACTTTTACGTTTTTTGGTGGTCGGAGGTGGCTCTGGCGCAACGGCCGATGGCGGGCGGCTCCCTTCTCTGGCGACTGGTTCTTCTTCTCCGACGAGAGGCTGGCAGTTAAAGTTTGGATTCGGTGTGATGCAAAATATTTATATCCGTCTTGCGTTAATCTGGACTGTTCGTCGCATTTGATCTCGATCGTTCGATCACGTTTAAAGAGAAAATGAATATGTATAATGCATCGCGATTTGATCTCGATCGTTCGAACGTGTTTAAAGAAGAAATGAATTTGAACCGTTCATCATGTTTAATTATGATCGTCTGATTGCGGCTGAGGAGAGAATGGATCTTGACCGTCCACGCACAAGGGAACGATTCAAGACCATCTGATCGCGAGGCACACGGACCGGTTCGTCGAGACTGGTGACTAGGCGGTCTTACGTGGTGTAATTTTTTTTAATTATGTTTTGAGCCTCAGTTTTTGATATTTCTTTCAAAAACATCCTCCAAACCTAAATTTTCACATTTTTTTTAAAATTATTTTCAATTTCACCATCAACCTATTTTTTTTTCTTCATAATTTTACATTAAATTAAATTTTATTAATTTTAAAAATAAATTTTTATATTTTTTTAATATTAAAATTAATCTCGAACCAAATTTTGAATTCATATATTACATGTAACATATTGCGGGTTATGACAACCTTCAATAAT
Organism: Carica papaya; assembly: GCF_054855325.1. Classification (NCBI taxonomy): domain Eukaryota; kingdom Viridiplantae; phylum Streptophyta; class Magnoliopsida; order Brassicales; family Caricaceae; genus Carica; species Carica papaya. The sequence goes on along the minus strand of NC_142313.1, from coordinate 43,505,745 downwards.
CGAAAATAAGACATTGTGCACTAAAAATTAAGTTACTCCACCGATATTTTTGGGTAAAAATTTAAATATTTCAATAATAACGTAATATTTACACAATAATAACAATACAATCAAGGCAACAATATAATTAATATCTTATACTAATATATATAGTACAACTCAAGCTCATACACCCATAAAGATATACAGAAAATTAATTACATGTTAAATTACAACAAGATTAAACTAAAGTAAGAGATGTAAAAAAGTTGAATGAAAATTAAAATAGTAATTTTTTTTTTTTTTGTTAGGAGAGAAGAGTCAATCAGGACGTATTTGGTCAGCATAAACAGAAAATGATCCACGTTAGGGCAACACTTTCGGTGGGTGAAGAAGAAGAGGAAGAAGAAGAAGAAGAAGAAGAAGAAGAAGAAGAAGATAAGTGAAAGAAATAAAAAAATAGGAAACCAAAAAGTCAAACAGCACAAGCATGTTGTTTCCTTATTTGACCAAAAGTCGGTGAGAATCGGCACGTGTCGGTGGTCCACCCAATCACTGCTTCCCACATCATCATTCCCCTCCCCCAACCTTTTTTTTTTTTTTTTTTTAAATTTAATTTATAATTTCCAATATTACTTTATATATACGGCGTTTACCTCCCCCCCCATGAAATATCTAATGCTTCATAATTATTATTTTTGAATAAAATAAGGTTGCTTGTTTTCTAATAAACCTTTGGATTGTTATGTTATATAATATATATATTATATATATTATAAATATTTCAATTCTATACTCACCACGGTAAATTTATAATACATTTATAAAATAATAAAATTTAAATCATTACTAAAATTTAAATTTATGATTTTTTAATAAAATATGAAAATTTTAATTATTAAATTATTTATATTATTAATATATATTTTTAATATTTAATTATAATCTATTTGAATAATTAGCATTGAGTGTATAAAAAATAAATAAATAAATAATAGATTACACCACCCATTATCAATTATATATGTATATATCTTCCCCAAAAATATTTTTTTCATTCATTAGAGTAAATATATATATAATATTTCCAAAAGGTGTAAATATTATTATACAAAAATGAAAATTTTAACATGTAAATATACAAACAGGTAATCTAGTAGGTGGCACGATAAATTTTATGAGTACTTCATACATATATATATATATATGTGTGTGTGTGTATATATGATTAAGTCTTCCTAACTAAAAAAGGAAAATAGATCACTAGTTTCAGTATCAAAAGCTTATATTAACTATATATATATATATATATATGTATATCTCAGAAAAATTATATATTTATATGTAGCTTCATATATATATACATATATATATATATGTTTACACATATATTGACTCTGAAGAGCTCTTTAAAAAAGATGGGAAGAGAAGTGAAGCTCACTTCCCTTCCCATTTCATGAGTAGAAGCACAACAAGAAGATAATATATTAAAGGAAGTCAATTATTTTTTTTTAAAAAAAAAGAGAAAGTCAACTTGATTAGAATATAAGACATGATATATTTATATTCTTCAAAACCTATATATACATCTTAATCATGGTATTGATACATTTATAAGATATAATGTTTTCCTATATCTGACTGAATATATATATATACACACACATAAAAAAAAGACTTTTTGTTATTTTCTAAGCTTTAAATGAAAGTGGGTGTACATACATACATACATACATACATATATATATATATGTGGGTGTGTGTGTGTGTGTGTGTAAACAAATACTTCTCATTATTGTATATGCTTTAAAAAAAGAAAGTGGCAAATACACGGAAAATACTTCACATTAATAAATCAATGTAAGGTGAATGGTAATGTATAATTTCATTTAATTAATTCTCTAAATAACATTGCATATAATAATAGCTATATATATAGAGTGTGTGTGTGTGTGTGTGTGTGTGTGTGTATATATATATATGTATGTATGTATGTGTGTATGGAGTACAAGAGAGCAATGTGGAGTTCGTCCAATGAAGTTTTAGAGTTAGTGCAAACCATGACACTAATCACATTGGTTTAATTAAAATTCAAGTGCTTAATTAATTATGGGAGTGACCAATTGAGAAGACAATCTAGGTGTCACAATTTGATTAGTTGTCATAGAACTTAGATTTTGTCGAACACTAATAAAAGTAGTAAACTTTAGAACAAGGATTTTAATATTTGGGTAGGAATCGACAAAAGTAATGTGTATGTATATGTGTATGTACATATTTATATATATATATATGGTTAATGACTAGGAGATTCCTTCTAAGGGTTGGGGGAATATAAAAAAGTCAAACATTTTTTTTAAGCCAAAAAGTTAATTCAATTTTTTATTTCATTGTGAATATTTTAATAATAAATTCGTTTCAATATATAATGACTCGCTGAAACTAAACTCAAATTAATTATTACAATTCTATTAATACATTCGTGAATTAAACTCTTAATATAAATGAATTAAATATTGTATGTTAATTATTTTTAATTTATAATATATTCTGAATAAAATTTAAATACGTGAATTTTAAATAAAATATAAAAATTTTAATCATTAAATCACTATATAATATTAGTGATATATAAAATCTGACTCGGAGTTACGTCCACAATCATAACGGTGTTCCCTATTGGTCCATTTTAGTAATGGGTTTAATGTTAAAACAAAATGGTTCTCCATAAATATCTACTTTATTTATTTGAACCAAAAATAAAATATCTACTTGCAAACATCATTGCACTAGTAGTCAAAGACAAGCCAATTGCTGTCTTTTATTAATTAATTATATAAATCCTTAAATAATTAAAATTTAAAAATTTTGGGTATTATTATAATTAATTAACCAGTTGTTTATATGATTATTCCTAATATATATATATATATATATATATTCAAAAATGTCTTTTAATTTCAAAGCTAATATGCTGATTAATGTTTTTTCAGATTATAAAATTAACAGATTTATTTACTGAATTTATCTGCTAAATATCTAATATAATATTATTTCTAATAAACTTTTTATATTTCCAGCTGAAGAGAGTAATAAGCATCAAACTAAATATCTTCAAGAGCCTTACTCCAAGATTATAATATATATATATATATATACATATACATATATTCTAAAGTTATAAATCTTCTTTGACCTTGGGATGTTAGGGCTTTAATTATGGGTTAATAATAAAGTAATAATCAATAATTAAAGCCTTTAGAAGTAATAAAAAATAATAATTTATTAATGTCTCGATAATTAAATTTAATAAAATTTTAACGAGTTTATTATGTTTTTATATACGAAAAATATATGTAATAATTAAATTTTTTAAACTAAAGTAGTCACAATAGGTTTAAAAATTCAAAGTAATTTTTTATTCGTTTAAAAGAAAATGAAGGTTAAAGTGCTACCGAACGATAACTTCTATTTTAAATGTCGAAAAAAGAAAAAACGAGATTCTATCTATCATATACACACAAAAAAAATTGAAAACAAAATGAGCTAAAAAAGTAATATCTGAACAAAATTAAAAACTTTCACCATTTAACTGCTGCAGACAGTCTTGTTTCTCCCAATTCTGTTGTTTGCTTCATAAGCACACTTATTATTCTGCATATGTTCTTCCTTGAGAGCCAAGAATTTTGCTGCTATATCATCATAATCTGGCAACTTAGGATGGACATGACTCGGGTTTCGAGAGGAACATGAGCTCGATCTCGTGAACATCTCTGACCGATCTCTCTTAGACCTTTCTTGTGGCATTGTCATGTTTCTCAGGTAACCAGAAACTCTTTTTCTTGTCGGAGAATCATATTTCTCCTCAGCCATGCTCTTCTGTTGACTTGGATATATAAATGTAGTATAGACACTAGCATTATTGTCACAGCTTCTTCTCCTTGGTTTTAGGGGAGTATTAGCCCTTTCGATCTCCGAAAATGATCTGTGGTACTGGGAACAGCAGCGAGTTTTCTCACACGGGTTTTTCTCTTTCAGAGACAATGATTCAAATTCATCCTTGTTGGAACCAATGATGAAACAGTAACAAGGATGGTCCAAGCTGCATGATCTCAGTTGATCTATCTGAATTTCACTTCCTAATTCTCTCAAGCAACGTAGCTTCTGTCTTGTCGGCGAATGATATGATCTCTCACTTTGAGTCTTCTTTGGATGCCTTCTGGGATAATGAGAAGATCTATGCTTATGATTTGGGGAAGTCTTGAACTGAGTGTCATAGTAAATTTCTGATCCAATGTCATTGATGTCCGGATTCTTTTGAGACGCTAATCTCCTCCTCGGTCTTTTTCCTCTCTTCTTGGAGCCTTGTGAGTCTGATTTTTCACTTGATGATTCGTACTGGCTGAGGGAAATTTCGTCTTTTCCTTCCAGAGTTTTTTCTCTCACGGGCACGCTATGTGATTTAAACTTGAAGAGTCGTTGATCCTGACAATATGCATCTTTTATCATCGAAGACTTGAGCTCGTCTATGTCATCGAGATAAACTACTTCTTCTACAAGAAACTGAGGTAAACTTTCAGAAGAAGATGCTGCTGCTGCTGCTACTACTCCATCTTCATTTGGTTGAACTGCAGCCATAGAAATCCTGCCAGTCTGCTGATTTCCTTCGGTATCTGGACTACGAATCCTGGATTTACTTACGGAATCTACTTGGCGAAAATTCTCTACTTTCTTTCCTTTCTCGTGAATTTGTGAGTCCAGTTTATCTGGTGAAGATTGTTGAGCTGTGGAAGAATCAATACAAGTAGGGATAACATCATTATGTTGGTGAATTTGAGGGAGAGCTATTGCAGTCGAAAAGTTCTTCATAGTCCCGGATGAATCAATGTCAACAGCTTTTCTTTCCATCTCTTTGGCATTTGATTCTTGAATTTGGTGCCCTTCAAATTTTTCAAAACATGGTTGGGTGTCTCTCTCCAGCACTCGCTCTCTGCTGTTTCGGTTTGCCTGTACATATGCATAAAGCATGCAAGAATTAATATTTTTAAATGATTAAATGTGACTAATTATCTCGAAAGTTTAAACTGATTAAAAAATCACCTGTTGTTGCAGCGCAGAAGGGAACTCGAGTGCCAAAATCTCTGGTTTAACGCAGGAATCTCGAGCTACATCCTCTAACAATCTGAGCTTCACATCAGCATGAACTGAATTGATGCAAAGTCTCTCTTTTATCTGTAATTAAAACATTGAAATGATAAAATCGGATTAGCATGATGAACCTATTCTGACCTAAGAACTCCACTTTGAATTAAACGATCCCGAAATTGACAAACCTCTCGGTTCACAAGATTCCCAGGCAGCAATTCAAGTGCTGCTGCTGCAAATCTCTGACCATACCTCTCTCCAAATAGCTTTCGTATCACACAAAGCTCTGGCAAATCACCACATCTTGCAGACGCAAATATGAGACTTGAAATTGCTTCGTTGATATCATTAGGACAGTCCCTGAAAGTTTGAAGATCAGGAGACATATCGTGTAAAATGACACAAAATACAAACTCGAAAATTAAGGAAGAAATGGATCACATACTTGTGTTTTTTGATATAAGGCATGTTATTAATGATGAATTCACAGAAATGATCTAATAATTCGTAGAATGCAATCATGTTCTCGTCTTGAACGAGTTGTTCGACCTGAAAAGTTAGAAAATTCATTAGAAAAACACAAAAAATCAACTATTTCGAATTAGATTTCACTCTAATCATCTAAAAACTTGAAAGAGAAAAATTTAAAATCTATTTTACATAATAACACTCATTCACATATAAGTATCTTATCGTATAGGTCTATACTAACTTGTATTGGAAATAATTAATAATGACAGAGAATTACCAAGATTTGATCAAGACTAGAATAACTAATAGCTAAAACTTTCGAAATAATTTAGTACTTTCATAATTTTATTTCGTTACGAGTACAACAAAATCGATAACTTCAATCTTTTCTATCTTAATAACACAGTTTCCAAACTAAGAAACAATTTCACAAACAAAATCCAATCTTGTTTTTGCTGCTAAATTAACAACAACAAAGTTGGTTTATGCAAGTAAAAGTGGAAATTATTGAAATTTAAAACAGAACAAAACAGAGTAAAACGAAAAGGACAAATCTTGAATTAGAAACCATGAGAAAGATAGAATTTTTATTTTTCTGAGAGCTTGAAGTTTACCCTGTTAAAGGCAGTTTCTTCATTGCCAACTTTGATGAGCGAAGCCAAGTCCTCACGTAATTGCCTCACAATTGTTAATCTTTTGTTCTTCAGAAGCTTGAGGCGGCATTGAACCTGCTTGATCAGCCTCTTGCTGCAACCAGTTAAGCCCATAAGCAAATTTTTTGAAGTAAGAAATACATATGTCTCACACATAAATATACTAAACATAACACAATCTATTAACGAAGAACGACTCGAACCCACGAGGAGGGAAGTAACAAGGTCCAGAATTTGGAATGAAAGTTACCATTTTTATTGAGACAAGAGAGAAAAAAAAAAAAGAAAAAAACTCAACTTTGTAATAACGAAGTTAGAACTTGAAAAGGAAAAAGAAAAACAAAATAAAACTCAAATTGTTGGAAGAAAGTTACCATTTTGAAGCTTTTCGCCAGCCGAAGAAGATGTCAAACATGTCTGGTACAAAATTTTGCAGATAAAGCTGGTGATCAGGGTGGTTTTTGCATGGTTTTTTGGGATGTGGGTATTGCGTATTAGCTGAAGACGAAGATGAAGAAAGTGGTGAAGAAGACAGTTGGGTTTGTAGTGGTGTTGTTGCAGGTGGGTGTGGTATTTAGGAGAGAGTGGGTTTGACAAAGAAGAATATCAGCAGAGTGTTCTAGCTCCTCTCTACGAATTAACCGCTCTCCACTACTTCACCTCTACGTACACACGTGTCAAAATATTTTCCATTTTTATTTTATATATATATACACCAAGTTAAATATACATATTTAAAAAAACTGTTTTTCCATTGTTCATTTTAAATCTGGCGATTGGAGGAATAACATTACAATGAAATTTTAACCTAGTATAATTTAATCTAATAATTATTATATCGTGTAAGTTCAGAGTTGAATTATATTTATATATATATATATATATATTTAAAATTTTTAGAGAAAGAAAAGGAGATAAGGGAGAATAAGAAGACACATCAGAAAGTGCTTTTTTTTTTATAAACACACTGAAAAGTGAATAGAGATGTGAAAAGGAATCTCAATAATATAATAATATTTAGTAGTAGAAATATCATAACATATATATCACATTCTTGACTTCATTTTGAAGTTTCAATTTTTCTTTTTTTTTTGGGGTAAGATTCTGTTCTGGGTTTAATTCTATTATATACATATATATAAATATTAAAAAAATTATAATTATAATATAAATCTTAACGAAACTACAGAATCGAACTCTAAATGTAAGAAAAACACTTAAAATTGTTGATTGTTACAGTTTTGAAGAATATTAGGTTAAGCTTATTTGTTATTTACAGTATTATATTACCAACTTTTTTTTTTTTTTGGTTGACAATATGGAATATATTTTCACCCTTTGCACTATTGTATTGTTGTTCTTATATATACGTATACGTGTATTTGTTATTTTAGAGTTTGGTTCAAGATTTTTACAAGGATACAAGTGATTTAATCAATTAAGTAGCACGGCTTGATTCGAAATTCTTATCAGTTCGGCTGAACCGGCCATGTTAAGCTGTACAAAACCATGTTGACATGTCGGAATCAACATATCAGCTTCAACAAATAAAATGACTGCGCGGTTGGTAGCACCTGCAACACCCAACTCAAGGGACTAGGGCTATCCAACCCACCACTCTATATATGCGTATGTATATATAATATTATATAAGTTAATATGATGGGTTAGGGATGGTGACCAACTTGTGTTGGCAAGACATGCAAAATTTTCAGAGGTGTGGTGGGGCCTTTGCTTAAGCATTGAGTAAAGTTGTTTTAAGGCGATAATGACGATGACGATGACGATGACGATGACAATGGCCACAAAAGGTAGCTTTCTCTGTCACCTTCACTCTAAATTTCATAATTTACATCGTTTTCATACATTATATTTAAACATAATGTGCAATCATTACTTACACCCTAACCCAGCCATTCACTTCCTTGTTTAGAAGAATTTCTCACGCAAACACAAACACCCATATAGTAAATATATATAATATGTATTGGGTATAGGAGAACCGGTGATACCTAATTGAAAGTTCGGAGCTTTGCTTCTAGAGTTGTTTGAGAGTGAAAAGATGGGAACAAGCACGCAAGGTGCTTGTTGTTATGCCTATGAAAGTTGAGAATTGTTGATATCTAATTGAAGTCCTAAAACACGCATACATGTTAATATGTATTATATGTGTTGGGTATAGAAGAACTGGTGATTCCTAATTGAAAGTTCAGAGCTTTCCTTTTAGAATTTTTTGGGAGAGTGAAAAGATGGGAACAAGCACATAAGATGTTTTTTGTTTTGCCTATGAAAGTTGAGAATTGTTGATATCTAATTCAAGTCTCCCTAATTGAAAGTTTCAGAGCTTTCCTTCTAGAATTGTTTTAGAGTGAAAAGATGGGAACAAGCACGCAAGGTGCTTGTTGTTATGCCTATGAAAGTTGAGAATTGTTGATATTTAATTGAAGTCCTAAAACACGCATATATGTAAATATATATTATATGTGTTGGGTATAGAAGAACTGGTGATTCCTAATTGAAAGTTCAGAGCTTTCCTTTTAGAATTTTTTGAGTGAGTGAAAAGATGGGAACAAGCACATAAGATGTTTGTTGTTTTGCCTATGAAAGTTGAGAGTTGTTGATATCTAATTCGAGTCTTAAAACACGCATATATGTTAACATATATAATATGTATCGGGTATAGAAGAATTGTTGATATCTAATTGAAAGTTCAGAGCTTTCCTTTCAGAATTGTTTGAGTGGGAAAAGATGGGAACAGGCACATAAGCTACTTGTTGTTTTGCCTTTGAAAGTTGAGAATTGTTGATATCTGATTCAAGTCTTAAAACACGCATATATGTAAATATATATAATGTGTACTGTGTATGGAAGAATTGTTGATATCTAATTGAAAGTTCAGAGCTTTCCTTTCAGAATTGTTTGAGTTGGAAAAGATGGGAACAGACACATAAGATGCTTGTTGTTATGCCCATGAAAGTTGAGAATTGTTGATATCTATTGGAGTCATAAAAGACTAATGCTTTGTGAAACCCAACTTTTTAGAACCAACCATAATATGAAAATAAATTTATGTATGTATATGTGTGTGTGTGTGTATATATGGGGGGTTTCTTTAGTTCTAATGGCAACCCAAAGGCTATCTTTAAGATCAAGTCCAAGTCAACTAAGGTTTTGGTATAAATTGATAGTTTTTCTTTGTTGTTTGTAGGATTTTTTACTCGGTTATTGGACTCTTACAAGTCCGATTCCAAGCTCAAAGGTTTCTTGAATCTCAAGCCCAAGCCTGCTAGAGTTTAGCATAGATGGATAAATTTTCTTTGTTCTTTGAAGTAAATATGTCCTGATGTTAATTTTCTCCATCTCAATTTCTGATATCTACTTTTGGCTATGTGGGCAGTAGGATTTTCAGCTCTAACATTCACAAGAAATTCAGTTGAAAGGCTAAAATCCTTTGCACATCAAAAGCATTGATCACCCTGAAATTCTCAAGCCTATACGAAGATATCTCGAGACTATGGATAACCTAGAATAATGTTAAGAAAAGGAGAAATGAGAAGATATAACCAGGACAATATGCAGATGAGAAATGAATGTGGGACAAGCAAAACTTTTAGTGATCTGCCCAAGTTATGATCATGGTATCGGTAAACATCCTGCTTCCACAAAGAAGAGGCTTAAGGTTCGTTAGGTCTTTACCGAGGATTTCATATCTTGGTCTTTCTTTGTTGGTATCTTGAGAACAGTTCCTTGGTAGGCATAATCCATTAGTTCATTCGTCATAGCAAGACAAAGGATGAGGAGGAGGAAAAGATTTAGTTATCCTTCTTTGACATCAAGCAAGATGGAAAGAGGGGAATTTTTTTCTGCAACGAATCTATTGGAATTCAGATTGAATTGTTTTTCATCGATTTAAGCTTGATAATATTACCATAATATCACTGTTTAATTGTATGAATCTGATCAACAGAAACTTCAGGGTTAGACAGCAATGTGGATACAAGTAGGTCAAAAGTTAATAATCATGAAGATACAGAGAAAGTTAATAATCAACGATAATTCTTGATTGGTGATGGAGAAGAAACTGCACAAATTGCTGATGTTCTGCAACTGCAAGATGAGCTCAACGACCCAATTCGCATTAGGGACACTAATGAAACGACAGCGTTTTTGAACTTAACGACAACTTTTGCCGGCGGTTCTGATCGCCCAAAATTCTCCAGTGAAGATAACTTGTATGAACTCAGAAAGATTTGTCTTTGCTTTGCTCGGCGGCGCCTGTAACTAAACGAAGCCGCTATGCTAGTAGGCTGCTGCTCCTCCTCCTCATTTCTTCTCCTCGAAAATGTCCGCCGCCGGCGTTGATCCAACGGCTCATACCCATCAAACCGCCGGCTGAGAGTGGAGGTGGTGCTTCTTACCAGAGTGTTCATTTTTCTTGTTCTTCTCTACTGTTAACAATTTCACAGTGAAGAGATGAATATGAGAAAGTGGAAATCTGAATTTTATATAAATTGAAACTAAAAATTTATCATGTTTTATTAATGCTAATTTTTAATTATTTTAAAATTTTTAAATATTAATTGCTTTCTTTTTTATTTTTTATTTTTTATTTTCATTCTTGGCGGGCGCCTATAGACGATAGTATGCGTACAGAAAAGTCAACGGAGAACGACCATGAGTATTAATTCTCTGTGGACGAGCAACACTCGGATCAGGATCAGTGCAGGACGGATGAAGATACACGTGGCAGACACAGTGTCCAGATTGAATCGGACGGTCAGTAAGATTTTTCTGAATAGCTTACAACGTATACATGTGTAAGTGTCATACACTATATGTATCTTAATCAAGAAACTGCAGCAGGCGGTCTTAGGTTTCCTATATTGACATTTGACCAGATTTTCCTAATTAATCATATCTTCCATGCAAGTTCGCATCATATTATAAAAGTAAATAATTAATTTTTTTAATAAGAAATTATAATTTTAAATTTGACTGTAATTTTTTTAACATATTCTTATAAAAAATGGACGGTAATTTTTATTAAAAAAAAATTTAATTATAAATTTATATGTAAATTTTTTACTTAAAAAGAGGAGAACAAATACAAATTTGTGTCCAAGATATCATAGAATTGTCTAATATGGGTTAAATTATTGTATTGATAGAAAGTAGAAATGTAGTAGGTAGAACTAATACTAACCAATAAAATTATTTAATATGATTTAATTTCTGTAATGTAATCTAAAAAACTTCATATACTTTTGTTAGATTACATTACACCAACTACGATTATTATATATACTATATATATATATATATATATTGTTCTCTCATATTTGTTAAGCATGCAAATAATCCAAGTAAAGAGAATTATTCAAAGCGGGTTCAATGGACATCGATATTGTTAGCACTAACTTTTTTAACAAGGACAAAGTCAAAATATAGTATTGAAAAAGTAGATACAACTCTCGAATTCTATAACGATGAAGTTAATGGAGCGAGTAATAGTTATCCCACATCTATTAAAACATATGTTATATGTATTTAATTGGGTGAAAATTTTGAATTAGATCGTACATATTTTAAAATCTGTTGACATCTATTATACAATATTACTGTTACTTATTTAATCTAAAAAGAAAATTGATATAATATGTAAACTATCTGAATTATATTATCTTAAAGGAGAAAGTTGACAAAAAATAAATAAAAGATAAATAAAATAATTATTTACAAATATATTTGTTTTTTTTTTTAAGAAATGATCAATTATATGGTTTTTGTATAATAGTTATGGGTATTTTGAATATTAATTATATATTATAAATTGTGAAACAAATAAAAAAAATTAATAAATTAGATACTCAAAAAGATTAAAATATATAACAATTTATAAAATGAAAAATTGCTTATATGATTTAAAAAATTAATTATTTTTATATAATAACATAGCAAATTTTGGTGAAAATATTAAATGAAATTTAAATTGTCGTCTGATATTTTCTCAAATTAGTATACCATTAATCAATATCTAACTTCGAAGATTAATGTACAACGTATAAATAGTAATTCAAAAGTTGACCCATCAGAAATCATGGTTCTGATCTATATTTTTCAACATATATGATACAAACAACCATGTGGGTCACCATATAATTTTCACCACAAGTTCTAAAGGTTAATGGGGAAAGTAGAGTACAAGTGATGAATATGTAGCTTCAAAAATTGATCTACAACATACAAATAGCATATTAGTAATTAAAATAGTACTGCTGTCGTTTGACATATAGTGTACTATAAGGCTAATAAAGTTGATTTCTGGGTCTGTAAGAATTTGTATACAAGGACTAGACATAAATATATGGATAGATACAATAGCATACAATGCTTGTGAGAGTGGTCCATCAAAGAACAAATGAGACATTAATGGCAGTCACAGCATTAGACCCCTCTCCCCATTTCCTTAACACTTTGAAAAAATTTAAAAAAAAACCTCCACAGAAAAGCATTTAATGATGTATGTATTGGCGGCAAAGTTTCAAGTCAGAATTCACGAAAAAGGAAGGATTTTTAATTCAGAAATTTCTTCAAACACCTTCAATGGAAACTACTAAAGGTTGAGTCTTGTGACTTGTTGAAGACACCATGTACATCACCTTTTTATTCATGTGAATTCTCTTGTATCACACTCTTGTCTGTGATTTGCTTCAATACACATTTCCCACCCTATTTAAATATTCATCCGACCTCTGCCCCTTGCTTCTCAAGTTTCACCTCATTTACCCACTTCATTGTTTGACAAGAGAGAAAATTAAGATACAACGTACACCCACATTGAGAAAATCAAAAGCTTGAAATAAAAGCCAGAAAAAGTAGTGAAAGCTATGAAGGGTTTTGTTTGTATTGCTGCAATTCTCACTGTTCTTCTCCTTGTTCCTGCTATCTCATCTGCCAGACACATAAGCCGGCCAAGAACACGTATGGTTTTCCTCCTCCCTCTACTTAACTTCAAAGTTGCATTTATTTCAATTTTCATTCAAAACCCACTTAATTTGTAGCTCTAATTAGACTAAATATGCATGCTTTTGAGTTACCCTCATCCTTACAAGATGGTAACTCGAATTCGTATATATGATAAATGTTAATGTGACTTAATTACGAAAATATTTTACTTATATTCTGCTGAATATTTTATGTATATCCTATAAAATATTCTAATAGAAAATGCTAGTACTTTTTTCATATAAGAATCTATAACTTTACTTGTGATATATTCTCATTTTTATCATACTAGAAAGTTTTTTCTCGATGTTGTCCATGGATGTATCCACCTTATGTCTTTTCTTATTTTACTATTTACTTCATATGATGTGCATATTGTTATTGTATATGTTTTTTTTTTGTATGAACTAACAAGCAAATCATCAAACAGATCATAGGCATCACCATTCTCATGGACAGGGAAGAACAAGAGAAGGGACAGTGGCTACAGCAGAGCCAAATTACTACTACAGGGAAAGAAGGATACCTCCAACGAAGAGAAAGGGTCCGGACACGCTTCAAATCGCCGGCTCAAGCTTGCCGGACTGCTCGCACGCGTGCGGCTCATGCTCGCCGTGCAGACTCGTCATGGTGAGCTTCGTGTGCGCGTCGCTGGAAGAGGCCGAGACTTGTCCCATGGCTTACAAATGCATGTGTAATAACAAGTCTTACCCGGTTCCATGATGATCTTTTGTTTAAAAACGGTGTAGTTTTGTATCATAGAGTAGATTATCTTTTTGGGTTTTTTTGTGGATTTAATCCAATTTTATAGTTAATTGACCTTTGTAAGTTAAGAAATGGATTCCTATTATGTAATGAAGAGAGTTCTTTTCTACTTTATTTTATTTGTATTAACACTTTTCTTTATATCAATCTATATATATATATATGTATATATAATTTTATATTATATGGTAATGAAAAAGAACCCTTAAAAGCAAATTCAAAATATCAAGTTGTTTTAATCTTATATTATATGTATTTATGGTTAGAAATTCTTTTATAATAAGATTTAATGGTAAGTGAAAATATGGTTAATCCAAATTCCATTAAAAGCTAGGGAGCTTTTTGGGCTTCAAACCATATGAACAATTGAGGAAAAAGGTCACAGCCCAAAAAAGAGCCGACCCGATTTCCAAAAGCAGGAGAGCAGCAGCGAGAGCTACGGTTGAGGCAAAGTTTTTGGAGGAAGTGACTGGTTTCCATGGCACCTGAACAGGGAAACAATGAAAACCCCAAAGACTTCTTCTACTCTCCACCTCCCTGTCAACTCAAATTTTGTCTCTTTGCATTATCCAATCTGGAAAAAAAAAAAGGAAAATGCTATTTTTTTCCCTTCTTCTTCTTCTTCTTCTTCTTCTTCTTTTCTTTCTGTTCTTTCTTTTCTTCTTCTTCTTCTTCTTCTTATTCTTCTTCTTCTTCCTCCTCATCTTCTTCTTCTCTTCCTCCTTCAGTCCTCCTGGCCCCACCATTTTCGCCAAGTGGGACCTACCAGCACCCTCTGCCACAGCCACAATGCCCGCTTATTCCCAGATGCTATAGGAGGTGCGTTATGATTGCCATTCAGCCTTTTTTAAGTTTCTGTAGAACTATCAATTTTATCTTGCTTAGTCGTGTTTTGCTTTTATGCGGAACACCTACCAATATCCTTTTTCTGTTTCTTCCAAATTTTCAATTTGCTTTGCGCTGCCGGCTTTTTGAAGCATTTTGTTAATTTGTGAGGAACAGAAAAAATTTTCTACAGTGTAAAGTTATGCAAAAAGAAATCCCTTTGATTGCGCTGTTAATCTTTTCCTATTCAAAATGCCGTCTGGGTATCTCTGTATATATGCCATTATATAATTTCTTGAATTATTTCCATCTCTCTCTACAGAGAGAAAGGTGGGAGGGGGGGGGGTGGAATGATTACTAGTTGAATAATGAGAAGAGGGCATGAGTTATATGCCATAATTTCTCACCCATTTTGGTTAATCTCTTTTGAGCCTTTTGCTTTTGGTTAGAAAAGAGTGAAAAAAATCTCATTTTTAATTTTTGGTCTCCCTCATGAGATTAAGGAAACGTAGACAATGCTTTCCTTCTTGCTCTTCTCTTCACAGAGTAAAAACACCTCTCTTCTACTTCTCTCTTTACAGAGATCAGTGGAGATTAATGTTGTTAACTCTGAGAGGCTTTTAACATATATGTCACTTTTTTCATTTATGTGAATTGCTGATGTGTTTAAGTGTGATACCTTAATCAAACTCGCTGCTTGTAATTCTCTTTCGTTTTTCCTGCATTTATACTCAAAAACATCTCTCGTATACACAAACCCACATATGCATATAGGTGGTCTGAACATGTGTGTATGTAGGTTTGTGTTTGTGCATAGAGCTAGCTGCTGGTAAATCTGGTATAAATCACTTTTTAGTCTGCTAGAGTACTTTTCTAGCACGTAATCCACGAACTATCTGTGATCAAAATGTGTATGTCTTTCATTATTGCTTGCTTATAAGCCTGAATTACCAGTGAGAGTGTATATGTTGTTTGGTATCAAGTGGCTTTTGTTGTGCAATTACTCTCTTTTAAATTGTGCTTTGAAAATGTAGGTTGATGAGGATGAAGTTTACTGGAGACAAAGGAAGAGCGATGAAGAGCTGGAATGGTCACATAGTTCCACTCACGTAATATCCCAATTGGCTCAATGTTTTAGTAAGTGTGTTCACTGTGTCTTTCTGTTTGGAATCAATCAATTATCACTATATTCCTTTCCCAGCTTAATGTTGATGTACAATCATTTACAATATCTCTAACTCTGTAACTATCATGAACTATCTTGATATCTGCACTTTGTAATTGTGTACTCCTTGAAGTTGCTGGGATGCCACTGGACCAACAATTCATTGACATCTTAAAATGAAGGGAGATGTTTTAAATATTATTATTATTTGTTAAGACAAGGCTAAATAGATTTAGGTAAGTTATGAAGTTCCTTTAGTCTTTTATGAGTAGTTCCTCAATGAGTAGCGTCAAGTCTCCAACGATAAGATGAAGATAGTATAGGTTTCTCCCCTTCCTTTTGAAGAACAAGAACTAGTGACTTTAATAGATCATGATGTCTTTTGTAGTTGAACATGAATAGATTATTTGGCGAAACTCGTAAGCTTTCCCTTTAGTTGTTCCGAGAGTATCACTCATACTCATTATGAACAGATGAAGCTCGTACATGTTTTCATTGAAAAGTTTGCTTGTTTGTTCATTTTCTATTAAAGTGGCTTGCTTTGATCATCTTAGATCATGCACACGCTTTCACTTTGCTCCTGTCTTCTGTCACAATAAAATCTTTTCATTAATGGATGTTTGCTTATCTTTATCAGTTTCTGGTGGTTGTAGCTAATGCTATGGTTGGACCGCGAGCATGGATAGGAGCACTTTTTAACCGCAATAGTAGACGAGAAAAGTTTCATGACTACAATTTGAGTCCTCTTCAGGTAAAACAGGAAATGTCAACTCAGTAGGCCTTTTTTTTTATTTTGGTAATTTTTCCAACTGCATGCATATCACTCATTAATATGGCCTGGGTGTATAGTACAAACTCATAGTTTCTTTTTTACTTATTTACCAGGAGCAAAGACTTCTAAGGCTTCAAGAACGATTACATATGCCTTTTGACGAGACTCGCCCTGGTCATCAGGTACTTTCTTGATCCTTACCATATCTGTAATTTCTTCCATTACTACAAAAGCGTCTAGAGAGTTATGTAATATGAATCTAATCTCCTTGATAGTTCTTCAATAACATGTTTTTATTACCAAGCCTTTGTCTAGCTGTGCTTTCTTCTGCAAAATCTCTTGGAAGTTGGTTAGTTTTTCAGTCATATATAATGTTTGACCAAAACAAAGGCAAAACCATTTCTCCTTCTCAATTCTAAATCTTAGTATTAGTTTTCATGGAAAAGTTATTGACTACATATTTCCAGAAGCCCATATCTTAAACTTTTTCTTTTTTGTCCTGTGCCTTTTCTTTTTCTCCTTTTCTTTTTCCAAAGGAGATCAACATTTTATAATTTTGACCGTGGTTCCTTACAATATATTTTTCATTGTCAGGAAGCACTTAGAACGTTGTGGTGTGCTGCCTTTCCAGATGTTGCCTTGAAAGGCATGATCTCTGAACAGTGGAAAGACATGGGATGGCAAGGTCCTAATCCATCAACTGACTTTAGGTACATGTCTTTTGATATTAAGGCTAGTCCGGGTTATACTTTATCTGGGTCCTTTGCATCCTTAACAAAAAAATAACATATATATGGTGATTTGGGAGGACTAGAAGAAAGTTCATGCGTATATTAAAATAATCATTCACTGAAATTATCCTTCTGAATCCTGACAGTTGGAGAAATATATCACATGGATATTATATGGAATTGAATAAACTACATAAAAAGATTACTTACAGTGTGTTTTATGTTGCAATTGCAATTGAGATGAGTTATCTGGGAGGTTTATGTTATTAGGTTACCATGATATAGTTTGAGTCAGTCTTCCAATAGAATCACCATTTGTTTCTGGTTTCATTCTCGTACTTATAATATAAAATTGCAATGTAGAATTTATGTTAATTGCACCTTTTGCTGGATTTGAAAACTCAAACTATTGTATAACTGCACGTCTCTCCTTAGGGGCTGTGGTTTTATTTCTCTCGAGAACTTGCTGTATTATTCGAGGACTTATCCGGTATGTATTAAGTTCTGTTGCTTGACGCTCTCAAGAAATTGCATCCTTGATTTCTTTTTGTGTCTTATTTCATTGGCTTCAATCTTTCTTGCGTAGCTTCTTTTCAGCTTTTCTAATTTCTAAATTTAAGCTGAAAATAATTTATGCATGTTACTGATTTTGCAAAAATTCAAAATGAAGGCATCTTTTCGTAGGTTATTGTTGAAGCAAGATGGCAAGCGGGCAACTTGGGAATATCCATTTGCTGTTGCTGGCATTAACGTATCATTTATGTTGATTCGTATGTTGGATTTACACTCAGGTCTGTGAATAACTTTAATGATCTAGTTCTACACCACTAAGCCATATAATGTTTCATATTCTTGCTCGTTTTTGTAGTTACAACACCTTGAATTTTAAGAAAAACGAACAGATGCTTTAACTGGAATTAACAACTCTGTATCTTTTGCAGCGAAACCAAAATGTCTTCCGGGAATCAATTTTGTTAAACTATTAGGAGGTAATAGAGGGTACTGTTTCTTATTTCAAAAAAAAAAAAAAGAGGGAAATGTTTCTAAGTATGTTATAGTACTGTAATTGAGTTTCCACTTTGCCCTTTCGGGTAATCATGAATTGGTTGTTCCTTTGGCAGAAGATGAAGAAGCCTTCGATGTGTTGTACTGTATAGCTTTTGAACTAATGGATGCTCAGTGGCTTGCTATGCATGCTTCATACATGGAGTTCAATGTACCTCTTCTCTCTCTCTCTCTCTCTCCCCCATAATATAAAGAGAAAAACAGATTTTTTCTTATTCTTTCATTATTATCTAATTCAAGCAAGTATGTTCTATTTCGGGTTACATTCCTTTTTTATGCACAAATGCTAATGAAGGGTTTATTGGCAATCATGAATCGAGGGTGATTTATAGGAAGTCAGCTCGAGTAAAGGTTTTTGTTTTCGTGTTTTGGCTGTTGGAAAAAAGTGTACTTGCATTCAACTTCATGTGCCTTTTGCTAATTATCCCATTTCTTTTTTCTTCAGGAGGTTTTACAGGCAACACGGACACAACTGGAGAGGGAACTTTCCTTGGAAGATGTTCATCGGATAAAAGATTTACCAGCGTACAACCTTTTGTATCAGTAGCTCTGTCATCAACCCGAACCCCTTTTAAAAGCCTAAAAAGTTTTCCAGAAAATTCCACATTGGAGAAAAGAGTAGTTTAGGCTTGTTGCAGGCTGTAAGATTTACGATTTTACAGCAAACGAACCCTGCAGCCAGAGAAGCTGACAGTTACCCTCACTTGATGATGAACCCTATAAAAATTTTTTGTGACTGATGCCAAAGTTTTAGCTTCAGATTAATCAAACGTCTTGCTTCTCTAAGGTTCCGAAAGTTCTTAGGTGTCCCACGTGCGCAGACCCGGGAATGAGATGCGCAAAGTACAAGTTTAATGTTCCTCCGGATGGGGCAATTTTTTCTGTCTGCTAAGATTGATGTTGCAGGATTCACTTCTAGTGGGTGTTGTGTGGATCATATTCTCATGCTGGAAGGGTTGTGTATATGTGGGAATTAGAGGAGATGCTACATAGCCATTTTGTTGCAGGATAGTTACTGGTTAGCTAATCTCTGTACTGTTTGGTGAGTGGGAAAATTTTAAGCCATTTTCTCATGTTAATTTTCTGGGGTTTAGGTGAAAGTATTGAATTCCAGTACATGATGATTAGGTGACTGACAATACACATATCAATATATATGGAAAGCTTGAAGTTGCAAGTTAATATAACTTGTATATCTTCATGCATTTTTAGATTTCTTTGGAAAAGTTTCCATTAGTTACTGATTACTTAACCATTGATGGTGTTCCATTACCGAAGATTTTGTTTATAGTTTACCTAATTTCGTTTACGATGTTTCGCTCGCAAATTTTGTCTATATTTTTAAGTAAAATAAATATTTCGATAATATTTTTTTTAATTAAAGTAATTATAATGAGATTAAAAAAAATTATTCTAATATTTTTTTATTATAAATTAAATTTTTCTATTTTTTAAATATTTATTTTTTTATTTATTAATTAAAATAGTTAAATTATATCTAAAAATAGTTCAAAATTTTAATTTAATTAATTAAAATATTAGTAAATTAATAATACTGTTAAACTTATTTTTTATTGTTATTAATTTAAGTAATTAGTAAAAATTATTTTTTTAAATGATTTAATTATTCTATTAGAAACACTAAAAATTAAATATTTGAAACAAATAGATAGTAATAAAAATATTCAATACAAACATGATGTGATTGATCAGAGTTGATCCTATCAGTGTACAAAGATAGGTTCGGTTGTATTGAATCGGATCAGTAGTTGTGAAATCTCATCCGCACATCAAAAGCACCAACTTTGATTTGCCACGTGTCGTTTCAGCGGGCGTCGGTCCACAATGGGGTCGCCCGCATCGGATGTGATACGTTCGGGACCATCCGTAATGCTAATGCCATTATTAGAAAGATAAATATCTCAACGAGTTTTCGTAAGTAAAAGAGGGGCCTTCAGATCTGACTCGCTAAAGATTGGGATATAACGACACATGGATGCATGGTGTCAGCTCATTTCAACCCTTACCTGATACACGCCACGACTATCAAACCTGACGTACACATGTATATACACGCATACACCTCTATATATACACATGCTTGTCTCCTCCAACCTCTCTAACCTAGTCTATCCAAAGAAACCAAACCTTTCAAGATTCAAGAAAAAACCAAATGGGTTCAAAAGACACAGAGACCTCTCCAGACCTAATCCTGAAAGGCCACGCAGAAATCTTGCAGCACATGTTCAGTTTTGCAGACTCCATGGCTCTAAAATCAGCTGTGGAGCTCCACATTGCCGATATTATACACTCTCACAACTCTCCAATCACCTTAACCCAAATCGCCTCCGCCATTTCCTCCACTTCCCCAGATATTACCTACCTCGGCCGCATCATGAGATTCCTGGTCCGTCGCAACATCTTCACCGTCCATCCTCCATCAGACGGCGCTGGAGAAACCCGCTACGGCCTCTCCTACAAGTCCAGATGGATTCTACATGGAACCCAGAAAACCCTAGTGCCATTACTGCTAATGGAGAATCATCCTCAGGCCATGGCCCCATGGCATTGCTTTAGCCAGTGCGTGAAAGAAGGTGGGGTGGCGTTTGAGAAGGCTCATGGGGTTGAGATTTGGGAGTTTGCTTCGAGAAATCCTGAGTTTAATAAGCTCTTTAACGATGGAATGGCTTGTACGGCTGCGATTCATATTGAGTCGATCTTGCAGGGGTATAAAGATGGGTTCGGGAGCATTGGATCATTGGTGGACGTCGGAGGAGGGACTGGAGAAATGATTGGTCAGATTGTGAAATCCCATCCGCACATCAAAGGGATCAACTTTGATCTGCCACATGTGGTTTCTACAGCGCCTGTTCATCATGGAGTGTCACATGTTGGAGGTGACATGTTCCAAGCCATTCCAAATGCTGACGCCATCATCATGAAGGTAGTTATTCTTAAGATTCCAATGATTTATCTTATAATATATCTAACTATACAGACACAAATATACGTTCATTTATGCAGTGGGTTTTACACGACTGGGGCGATGAAGATTGTGTGAAAATTTTGAAAAACTGTCGAAAATCGGTACCACCCAAAACGGGAAAAGTGATTATTATCGATCTTGTTCTACGACCTGATCGAGATGACACACTGAACGATTTAGGGTTTGCGTTTGATTTGTTGATGATGGCTCATAGCTCCGGTGGAAAGGAAAGGACTGAGCTTGAATGGAAGCAAATATTAGAAGGAGGAGGCTTTCCCAAATTCAAAGTCATTACCTTACCAAGCACAATGTCTATCATTGAGGCCTATCATGATTAACATATATATAGATATATAAATTATGATTATATATATATATATATATATTGTGTGTGTGTGTTTTTTTTTAATGGTTAATTTTTCATTTGATGCATAATTGAACAAACTACACTTGTATTTTTATTTTGTTGATGGGTATAAAACTAAATTAAAATTATATTTATGTAATTTTACATCTAATTTTCTCTTGTGTGTGTGTGTGTGTATATGTGTGTGTATATATATATATGTTTGAGGACTAATAAAAAATATATGGGTAGATAAAATTCACACTACTACTTTTGCTTTTTTTTTTTTTTAGCTAAATTCACCAAGAAAATAGTTCTTTCATTTGTATAATTTTTGTAACATTAAAGTAATTGTTTTTACTTTATACACACACACACACACACACACACACACACACACACATATATATATATATATATGTATATGTCCAAAAAAATGTAGGTGGTGGAAATTCAAAAGGGCCTAATTTATTTGTTGGGTTTGGGCTTTGTGGGTCATTGACCCAAAGAGTGGCCTATATGTTTCTCTTCTTGAAGTGGCATGGGCTACCTTAATTTTAATTACCCATTAATTAATTGAAAGTTAAAGACATTAAAATATATATATATATATAGTCTTGGAAATGGATTTTTCATAAAATAATAATGGGTTTTTTTTTCCCAATTAAAGGGCCCATTTTTTTTTAGGGCACAGTCCAATCCTTAAACTACAATTTATGCTTATATATATATATATAGTCTTGTTTGAATATTTTAAAAAATAGTTCAAAAGAAAAGTTTTTACTAATTAATTAAATTAGTATATTAATAAATTAATAATAATATTAAGTATTCTTTTTATTATTAATTAAAATTATTTTTTAGAGTATTCAAATATATTGTGTTGGAAAAGCTTCAAAGTGAGTGAAGGCTTTAGATGATGTGAAAGTGGATGATGATGAAGCATGTGAATTTGTTGAAGTGGCATACAACCAATATATGTAGAGGCCCACATTGACTTAATATACATACACCCAAGCATGATGGGTTAATTTGGATATTTGTTGGTTGTTGCATTTAATTTACATGTCTCAATTTATTTTACACCATGTATATTTTTTCAAGAACCATTTTGTCTAAGAGACTAGAAATGTGAAAAGGGTTTTTTTTTTCTTTTTTCTTTTCCTAAGGAGTTTTGGGTATAAAAAATCAAAGTGGAGAGCATATTGATTGCACTCAAAAACTAAGTCTCTAAGTCAATGCAATTAAGCCCCTTGTAAATCCATGCCTCCATGCACATGCTTGCTTTGGAAATTTATGGATACACACACACACATATATATATATATATATGTATTTGGTTTAATGGTTAATGGTTGTTGATTATTTTCATTCAAATTACTTTTTCTAATTTTATAGAAAATAAGTTACTTACATCATCATAAGTTTTTTGGGTAATTGATTGTCATGTTTCTTTCTAGCTCTTAGATGCATGATCTAAGTTATGGGACATTTGAAGATTGTAATACCCAATTATGTATTTACATATAAAGATATATATATATATATATATATATGCATAAAATCCATAAACCAATAAGATATGTGTTCATGCATGTTTAAGAGAGAGAGAGAGAGAGAGAGGATGAGATTTGTCTTCCATATGGTAGAATAAGGAGAGGGAAATATGTGCTTATAAAATAAATAAATAAATAAATAAAATAATAAAAGAAAAGAAAATACAAAATATAAAATAAATAAAAATGAATATTCACATATCCCAAAATGAATTACAATTCAAAATATCTAAAAGAAAGTAGAAGAACAAGAAATATATGATTATTTTGGTAATTGGACAAATCAAATTATCATTAAATCAAAGATTAATTACTAAATTAAATTATCTAATTGTTCTTTTTTTAAAAAAAAAAATTAATTAGAATTATCAAAAATACTAATTTTTTTTTTCTAAATTATTAATTAAATGTAGTTTATTAAGTAACTAAACACCCCCCCCACCTAAATTAACTAAGATTTAACTCAATGAGAGTTATGAATTTCTATCAAAGAGTCTAAAGACAAAGAATAGATAATGTTGGAAATTAGGGTTTTTTGGGTGCATAATGATGGATTTGAGTGGACCATTTGGCCTATCATTTTCAAATTGATAATTACTAAACCTAACAAACCTTTTTGTTCCATTCACACTCATCCCACATATATATTTACTTATATAATGTAAATAAATATACATATATATATATGTATATGCATATGTATATGTTTTAATCCACAACATCTACATATAGTCAAGTTTCAAGTAAGATTGTGACACATCATCCCCCCAAATTAACCTTCTTCTTTTGTTTGAGTTCACAAAGCTAAGCATGAAATAAGCGAAACATATATAGGAGCACACAACTCTACTTAAATTTATAATTTTTTTTGTAATAAAATAAACGTACTAATCATTCAGATAATTAAATTTTTAAAAAAACTTATACATTTATTAATTAAGTTATCTACGTGCATTAATCATAATATAATAAAATAATAACACGTACAGAAATACAGTTTAACTCAAACCCATAATTTTTTATAAAAAAAAAAAATATATAAACTGAAAGATTTAACATATGAAATAATAAAAATTAGTATAAATAATTATTACAATAATCAATTTGAAGACATTAATAACTTACTAAATACGAACAAAATAATATGAAGTTAAATGCTAATTTATTCAAATGGTAAAAAAATTAAATGGTGGAAACATTAAATTTTGGGGTAATTTTGTGAACTCTTCTTCACCTTACATGAAAAAGTTTGATGTGACTTAAAATCTTACACTCATGAAAAATTTTATAAAATTTATTTGACACACAAAAAAAAAAAGACAACTTGAAAAATTTAACCTAACTTGTTATTATCCACAAATTATCAATGCCAATTTTAGTGTTGAGAGTTGGGTGAGGCCAAATCCAAAGTAAACATCACATTGTCCAAATAGTGTTCTTTAAAATTTTATAAACACCAAAATTTATTAATTAAATAATTTCTTCCAAACATATACCTATAAGCTAAGCTATCAAACCATAATCCCAATGCTTAAACACCCCTCCAAAGCAATAATACACGCTTTGACCCTATAGTTATAATTTAATATAGAGATTCAAATGTTACGATATATTAAAATATTCTTTTAAAATTATAAATTAAATCATTCACTCTGAGTTTTTAATTTCGTATTATTATTATCATTATTATTTATGTTATATAGTAATCCTTATCCTTTTATCTCGCTTGTATAGAATGCCTAATTATTAAGATCATCATTGATCGATTAAAAAAAAATTCTAGAGTTGGGAACAAATAAAAACAAAGGTAGTGGCTACTTTTGCAAAGTGCTTCTCAAAATGCTCATGCCTCAGCTTTGCACTTCTTGGTCAAATGTGTGTTCCTAATCTTTCACATTTCCCCGTTGGAATATTGAGCACCATGGCTATAAAACTTTGTCATTCTAGATGTGGTCCTGTTTATATTTTCGTATTTTGGGTCCGTCTCGAGTAAAAGTAAACGTTATTATTGTATATTTTTGATACATTACGTTCATCACGTAAACTAAATTTTAAACGAATGAACCTGGTAAATATTTGAGTTGAGAGACATTGTACGTATCTTAGCACCATAAAATTTTCTTTTTTTGGGAATGTGCTACAATTTTTTGTTCCGTTTTATGGAAATTAATCTAATAAGAGGATAAGAACAAAAGGGGATTTTTGGGTATGTTGATTTTGTAGGGATTGGACCACAGTTTACAGCATAAAGGGGGGGGGGGGGAAAAAGAAGAAAGAAAGAAAAAGCAAAGAGAAAACCATCAAGCATTTTCCTCATGTGCGAAGGCTCTCCATTTATATATTGCCAAGAAAATGTGTCGCAGAATCCACATAAAGTTTGAATCTTTTTTCTTTTTTTTTTTTTTTCTTGGTTCTATCTCTCTCACCATCTCTTCACAAGAAAAAGAAAAAAAAAATCACATTAACTGTGTAAACAGCAGCGGAAAACGGGGAATCAAGACGACTCGACCTCCGAAGAAAACCACTCAGTATCAGTCAGCCCTAAAAGAAGCTTACACAGAAGCTCATCAACAAGAAAATCAACTAGAATCCTCAGTACTCATCATCATCACTCCCAAGCACAAACTTGTAAAAGAGGATCTATAGTGATAATCCCTTTCATTCGTCACAGGTTAAAAAGAGTATATATTAACAAAAGTAGTTGGTTTTTAGCCACGCCGAATCCCTGTGAAGTAGTTGAAATCGTGGTGCTGGACTTTTAGTTGCTTTAGCCACGAATCTGCAACACTCAAAAGTGACACCAGCTTCTCTTGGTCTCGACCATAATTACCCGAGACCCACACGTTGCCTTGCATCTTGTAAGTGGCCAAACCGAAAGGAGGAAGAGAGATGCCTTCCCCTTCCTTTCTCTTCATATCGGCACCTTCAACATCAGCTTCAAGGTCCATATCTGTGCCCACACACCCAAAAAAGCCTTGTAACTCTCCCACGCGTAGACACACACACACACAGACAAAGAATATGAATAAAGACGAACGTAGATCAAAATGAATAGGAACAAAAATTGAAAGAATACCTTGAAAAGAAGACGAAAGGGTGTGGTAAGTGAGGAAGCATGTGGACAAATCCTTAATGGTCCTCCCCATTGGAATATGATAAATCGGGTACCTGAATACACCATTAAGATAAAAAATTTTCATATTTAGTAATCTTTTAGTTTGATTTAAGGATGATTGCAATTTCTAACCAAAGTTTTAAAATTCTCAAACAGCACGATTATTGTGGAAAACCATGCTTTTCTTTCCCATATTTTCTTGTCTCATTATCAATTACTTGCCGTATGTGTGTGCTTTTCTACAGAAAAAACAGAGAGACAGAAATTAAGTGAGAGAAAAAGAGAGACCAGGCAACCGCCATCCAGCTAGCCGGAGAAAGATCTACGCTCCTCAATGACATCAAACCCGGATATCTTCGAGCTAACTCGTTAATCTGAAAGCAAAGCATGAATTTATTAGCCCTTATTCTACAAAAGCACTTGGAGAATTTACAGCACAAATAAATGGTCAAAGTCATTGCCAGAATCTAACACTCCATACTTTGAACAACACATCAAAATATTCTTGTAACAAACTGTAAAAGTTAAAAGAAGTAAGCAGGCACACTGGTGAAAGATTAGAAATTAATCAGTGAATAGAATGAAAGTATCAACCCGATTAATTTAGACGAAGAAATCCGAAAGAAGAGAAGTATAATCTACAGCTTCCAACACAGATTATAAAAATAAGTTTAGCAGAAACTATGCAGCTTAGTGTTCAAAAGTCAAAAAAGCTTCAATTTTATCTTTGAAAGATGCCCTACCATGAAAAGAGATATCCAATGATTCTAACCAATCTAGATACCCAATTTCCTTGCTCATCAATTCCACGGAATATCGAATAACAAAACAAACCGAACAATTCAAAGCAAAGGCCTAAAAAAGAAGAATAAACAAGTAAAAAAAATTACCTTATCCATGAGAGGAACTCTTCCATAAGGAGTTGATCTCTCAAAATACTGAAAATATAGGTAACCTAATCTATCATTGAGATGCCAAAGGCTATCTTGTTCGGATCCTCCTTCCTCTGACGAACATGCATCCCATCTCCACAACTTATCACTCTCGCTCTCATCACTACATGAATCACTAAAAGAATCCCTAATCTCCCCATGGCCGGATTCCAACTCTTCTCTGGAAAACTCAAAAAAGAAAACCAGCAATTTAAGAAGAAGAACATAAAAGATTCAAACTTTACCAAATTTCACTAAACCCATTGGGATATTGATACAATCAGCTCAATCAAATACCATTAGCAGTAGCAATATTACCTAATTTAAACACATGCGTTTTCGTTCTCAATCAATTTTGTATTCTAAAGTTTAAAACTTTGATCAATTCAAATCAAATTGCAGATGGGTTTTGTAATTTTCTAAACCCAGCAGCAGCAGCAGCAGCAGCAAAACCCAGAAAACAAACAACAGATCATATTCTCCTGCAGAAACAAAAAGGATTACCTCAAGCCATTCATGGAAGAATTACTGGTGAAAATCTGGATTGCAGAAAGATAAGGGACATAGTACTGAACTAAGGTCTCGGCGTTGTTTAGAACAACGGGGACACCAGCCCCATAAGCGCTCCATTCATCGTAGCAATTCCAGAGATCACTCAATGTGAAAAATTCAACCTTTTCTCTCTCCCATGGGTGCCATAAACGGTTTAAGTTCCTAATCTCGTTCTGAAATTTATATAATCAATGTAATTTTCCACCATTATTGAAGATTAAAGGGAAAAGATAGAAACAGAATTCGACCCAGAAAAAAGAAAAAAAAAAGATCAAACCTTGGGGAGGAGATGGGAGGGGACTAGTGGAGTTGTGCGATGGAGAAAGCAGTCCAGGTTCGATCGCGTTGACCCTTTGTCAAGAATCATGATTGACGGAACGAGATAGACAGAGAGAAGAGAGAGAAGAGAGAGAGAGAGAGAGAGAGAATTCTGGGTTCTGTTTCTCTCTACCCAAACAGGGAAAGTGGAGACACGAAAACAGAGGAGAGAAACAGAGGAGGAAAGAAGAAGAAGAAGAAGAAGAAGATTGAGAGAAATAGAAAATACAAAGAGAGAGAATCGGGATTTGATTGCCTTTTTTTGAGGCAGAGAGATAAAAAATCTATCTGCACAAGAATTCTATACTCTGACGTTTGGACACCTAAATTTAAGGAAACGAAAATAAAAAGTAAAAAAAAAAAAAAAGAAATTCTATTTCTGAAAAAACTCGGGTGTTATACAGAGAAAAAAATAACCCATATTTCGCATTGTTGCCCAAATTTCAGCACTTTGAAAAAACCCACCTCCGAGAATACACTTTCTCGGAAAATTTACAGTCAAAAGAAACAGAAAATGAAGTTTTTAATACTCAAAGACACAATAAATACTGAGGTTTTTGTTTTAACCTTTAAGAAAACTCAAGCCAACTCTGCTTTGATCAACATTGACGAAAACACCTCTCTCAATCTATGAACCCTTCAAGTTAAATCATTCACGAAATTACTGAAAAGAAAAAGGAAAAAAAAAAAAAAAAACAGAGAGAAAGTTTTGAAGCAGAGCACAAGAAACCCCACTTTACCTTTTCAACAGAAACCCATGTTTTCTGGGAAAAAAAGAACTGAAATGGTTTTTCGTCAGCCTAAAATCCCAGAAGCGATTTCTTAACCGCAAACAAAAGGAATCAACTTTCCCGGAAAGGAAAAGAAAAACAGAGCCAAACAAACCGAAAACAAAGAGTAGAGAGAAAATCAACAGAAGGATGAAAATTATCCGATTGATTGAAGAGCAGCAGAATTTGAGTATAAGAAGGGGAAAGAGAAGAACAAATTTGTCTGGATACCAAATGGCAATAATTAAGGCATCAGATTTTCCAGATTAAATATTTATGAGACTCACCACTCAATCCGTCTTTCTCAATAACCTTGACCTTGGAAAAGATACTGTTTGCAAATTGGGAGTCCACAGGCTTTTTA